>NW_027040973.1:0-239041 GCF_037179485.1 Ochlerotatus camptorhynchus | reverse complement strand
AATTTAGAATAACTAAAATGTCGGAAATGCAACTGACGACATTTAAAAATATTGTGTAATAAATTCAGATTATTCTATTAGGCTATCAGAATATTTGTAGCGCATTGCTGGTTTGTGGAGTAGTATTAAGATTAAATAAGTCTTGTTCAGTCCTTATATCAGCTAGCTTACTGAGGTTGAATTATGGGGATACAATTTGCTTCATTGCTCTGTGTGATGGCAAATAGTGTAGTTCAATTTGTTGTGCAGTGAAAAAAATTATTTTTAATTACGTGTGAAATTGTGTTGTGTGCCGCGATTGATTAATTGCAACGCGTGCCCAATTGTATTTCATAACAGGATAAGTAGGAGAACAGGTTACAAAAGTAGCCGTTCTCGTAAAATTTTGCTTATTCTTCGATCCCCCCGGCGCACTGAAAGGAAGCAATTGCTTTCCTATAGTAGCTGCGGCGGTGAAATCGATATTTAATTGTCTCTTCTGTACCCTGTGTATTGTTGCATGCAGCGTCTGTTGACTGTGTTTAGGTAGAAATGGAATGTCCAAAATGCGAGTCGGGGGTAATGGCAAGCGATCTGCCGTTAACCTGTAGTGGTAAGTGTTCTCGTGTGTTCCACATGAGATGCACTACACTTACAAGGAGTACGGCAAAGGTTGTCATGGAGAATGTTAATCTCCTATACAAGTGTGACGATTGTCTGTCTAGTTGTGACGAGCCGAGTGATTCGATCTCGCATGTTAGAAATATTGAGGAAGAAGTGAAGAGAATATCTTCTATTTCGGCTTCGATCACAAACATGCGAGATTAGATTGCTGCTCAAATTGATAACGCGTTGAAGACCGGTATGGAAGCTATCCGTTTAAATGTAAATGGTACCCTGAAGGAAGCCGTTGGCGGACTTGAAATATTATTAAATGAAAAATTGGAAAATATGACTAGTTCATTTTCGAGAATTATTGCGGACAAAAATTTAGTTGCAATGAATAAAAGCAGTGGATCTGAGCCGATTCCCTCTGAAGCGGGTCAAATCCCCGATGGTAATAGTAATAGTCATGACGAAGAGAATTCTACTAATGATAAAGTTAAATGTAGTTTCGCGGATGCTTTGAAAAACGGACAAGGGGACGGTAAAAGTAAGAATATCAGTAAAAATAAAGTTGAAAATGATAAAAGTAAGTTTGAAAGTAAAAAACTGAACAACCGTAAGGCTCGCCCGGTCATTGTGATTAAACCTAAAGAGTCCAAACAAGATTGCGAGGAAACTCGCAAGTTTTTGAAAACAAACCTGGATCCAAAAACACACAAAATTAGTAACTTTAGAAACGGGAAAGATGGCTCCATTATTGTTGAGTGTGCAACAGGATACAATGTAAATGAGGTGAAAAAGGACATTGAAAGCAATTTGGGTGGAAACTACAACGCTGTTGTTCCCACATCGGTGCCAATGTTAAAAGTGGTGGGCATGAGCGATCAGTATTCCTCCGATGTCTTCATTGACTTCTTAAAAAGTCAAAATGAAGACATCGCAATTAATGATGTAAAAGTAGTTAACATGTTTGAAAATCCACGCTTCACTTACAACAAGTTTAGTGTTGTGATTGAAGTCGATATCGAGACGTATAAATGTTTGTTATGTGCGAAAAAAGTAAATGTAGGGTTTGATCGGTGCTCGATAGTTCCCGCGATTAATGTTTTGCGATGCTTCAGATGTGGAGAATTTGGGCACAAGAGCACGGATTGCAAAAATTGCGAACGATGCTCTAGATGCAGCAAACAACATAGCACCTCTAAGTGTACGTCAACTGTATTGAAATGCGTTAATTGTTTAAAAACTAATAAAGAGCGTAAATTAAATCTGGACGTCAACCACGCAGCATTTAGTTCTAATTGTTTTGTGTATAAAAAACTATATGATCAGAAAAAAAGCAGCTTACATTTCAATAAATAGCAACCAAGTTCCAGTAGTAATGTGAGTAAATTAGAGATTTTGTATTTGAATATTGCGGGGTTATCTACAAACTACGTAACATTACGTCAGATTGTAGAAGATAATCGTCCCCTTTTGGTTTTGTTAGCAGAAACACATATTGTAGAAATTGAATCTTTTGATCAGTATAGCATTCCGGGATATAAAGCTGCTGCTTGTTTGTCACATTCAAGGCACACTGGCGGTGTTGCTATTTATGTCAAAGAATCAGTTCAATTCAATCTTCGCCAAAACGAAGTTATTGATGGCAATTGGTTCTTAGGCATTACAGTTGAACGTGGCATGAAGATGGGTAATTATGGTGTTTTGTATCATTCTCCCAGTTCAAGTAATCAGCGTTTTATTGAAATTTTAGAGAACTGGTTCGAGACATTTTTAGATTCTAGTAAATTAAATATACTTGCGGGTGATTTTAACATTAATTGGCATGATACTAGCAATTCGAACCATTTGAAGCAATTAGCTGATTTCTTTAATTTAAAACAATTAGTAAGTGAATGTACGCGTATTTCCCGGCACAGTAGAACTTTGATTGACCATGTTTATTCTAATTTTGATTCTGTCAGTTCAGTTACTCAAGCTGATTTGAAAATAACCGATCATGAAACTTTAGTAATTAATGTTTTAGACAGTGTTAACGATAACGATAATTTTGTAAAATTGAAGTGCTGGAGGAAATATTCGAAGCAAGCTGTTTCGAATCTTGTTGAGAGAAGCGTGGATTTTCCATTAGTTACCGGAACTTTAGATGAAGATGCAGCTGTTCTTACTAACGTTTTGAAAACTTGTACCAATAAATTAGTTGAACAAAAGTTTGTTTCTTTGAAAAACTCGAACAGCTGGTACAATTTGGATCTTTTGCGTCTTAAACGTAAGAGGGACAAATGGTACAAAAAGTTTTGTAGATCTAATAGTGATAATCATTGGAATAGGTACACGGTCGCGCGTAATAAATATTCACAATCAATTAAGAAAACTCGATGTGAATATATTCAGAGGAAAATTGATCAGCATCAAAACAACAGCAAAGAGTTATGGAAAATTTTGAAATCTTTGATGAAGCCTAGTAATTGTAAATCGCGGACCATAACTTTTGATGGCATATTAGAACAGTCAGAACCAGTAATTGCTTCTAAGTTCAATGACTATTTCGTTGAGAGCGTTTCACTGATCAATCAATCTATTGAACTGATCAATGAACCGGACGAAATAAAACAGCCGATTAATAGTAATTGTAGATTTAATGGTTTTCACCCAATTACATTAGATGAACTTAAAAATATTTGCTTTTCATTAGGAAAAACGGCTGGAGTAGATAATGTTAATGCTAGAGTTATTCAAGATTGCTTTCATGTCATTCGACACACTCTGCGGGACCTTATTAATCAATCATTGCAATCTGGGCACGTGCCGCATATTTGGAAAGAATCTTTAGTTGTTCCTATACAAAAAGTTGCTGGGACGATTAAAGCCGAAGAGTTTCGTCCCATCAACATGTTGCACACATTAGAGAAAATTTTAGAACTTGTTGTAAAAGGCCAGCTGTTAGAATATTTAAATAGTAACTGTTTGTTGATACCGGAACAATCGGGATACCGGGAAGGCCATTCTTGTGAAACCGCGTTAAACTTAGTGTTAGCTAAATGGAAAGAAAATTTGGAGCATAAAGATACGATTGTTGCTGTGTTTTTGGATCTAAAACGCGCTTTTGAGACAATTTCTAGGCCCTTATTGTTGAGAACAATCAAGCGCTTTGGAATTTCGGGTTCTGCATACAAATGGTTTGAAAGCTATTTATCTGACAGAACACAAAGGACTGTTTTTAATGATTTTGTATCTTGTCCCGTTGACAATGACCTTGGAGTGCCTCAGGGAAGTGTATTAGGGCCCCTTTTATTTATTATGTATATTAATGACATGCGACGAGTTTTACGGTTTTGTGATATTAATCTTTTTGCTGACGATACTGTGTTATTCATTGCAGCTAAAGATTTAGAAGAAGCCGTTTCACGCTTGAATGAAGATTTGCGTTCTCTAAGTAGATGGTTGAAGTATAAACAATTGAAATTGAATATAAGTAAAACTAAATTCATGGTAATTTCGCGGAATCGTGTAGATGATGATGTCTCTGTTGTTATTGATGATGAGACACTTGATCGCGTTCAGGAAATTAAATATCTTGGCGTGATTATTGATGACAAACTCAAGTTCAATTCTCATATTGACAATGTCATCAAGAAAATTGCCAAGAAGTATGGAATCCTATGTCGCTTGAAAAACGATTTAACTATTGGTAGTAAAATACAGTTATACAAATCAATCATCTCCCCTCATCTAGACTTTTGCCCTTCCATTTTATTTTTGGCCAATGAAACACAAATATCGAGATTACAGCGCTTGCAGAATAAAGTAATGCGTTTGATTTTAAGATGTAATAGATTCACTTCCTCAACTTTTATGCTGGACGCTTTGCAATGGCTGTCAGTGAAGCAAAGAATTGTGTTTTTGACTATGGTGTTCATTTTTAAAGTAGTTAACGGTTTGCTGCCTCGATATTTGTGTGATCGGATTGAAAGAGGAAGTGATTTTCATAGATATAACACTAGAAACGCGGATGAAGTAAGAACACCACATCTTTTGAATAATGCTTCACAAAATTCATTATTTTTCAAAGGTATAAATGTTTTCAATTCGATGCCTAGACACATCAAGCGTGCAACTACACTTACAGAATTCAAGAGACGCTGCATTTCACATGTAAAAGCTGTTTATTGAGCAGTTAATTTTTTATGAATGGATAAATCATGTATCTTGACAAAGTTATCACTAACGGATTAGTTTGTATGGAGACTGTCATCAAGACATTTTAGTAATTTGTGTAGCATATACAAAAAACTACATTGTTTGCCTCGATGGTGATGATGGATTTTTAGTTTTTTTGATTTTGTAGTAGTAATAGTAAAAATAGCTTTGAGTAGTCTACAATGGTTTGAGCCTCGCGCGCGGAATACAGGTATAAATGACTAATACGTGGAAATTGTGGCAAAAGCCTTAAATTAGTAAAGGATTGGCTGGAAGTCGTTTCCTTGGATATAGTCCTGGCACTGCGGAAGCTTAAACGTGTAAATCCCAGGTCACGTGTAAATGGAAGTATTGTCGAGGACTATACTTGGACTTTTGATAACTAGCTACACCTTTGAATGTTTTTGGTTGATGCCTATAGCATATTTAACAGGACATTTATATCTGTAATTGTAACCAGCTCGATTTTGTTTGCAAACCTGGTTAAAATGTTTATATTTAATTATCTTAAAGATAACTCGTCCAGCTCAAACCTTTGTAGGGGTAAGAGGTGGGACCATCATCATCATCATCATCATCATCATTCATGCACTACTAATCAATTGTATATTCAGCTTGGTGTTAATCAGCTTCGTACACCTTAAATCAACCAATAATCAACTTCTGTTCTTACAATTCAGCTTGAATTGTTACTTGGGTATCTTCAACCGCTGCAGTTTCTCGCGCTGCACCCGGTACGATTGATGGTTCACCAATCAGTCAACCGTACAACTCATTCTATCGACTGAACGATCTCAGATATTCGATTGAATGTGGAGCCTGATGGAGTCAGTGGATCCCGTATTATCGGTTAGCAGTATCTCTACGCTCTTTTGTAACTGAGTGTTTGTTCCACCGACGGCAACGGCAACACTAAGAAAGATTCTGCTAATATAATTGTAATGATAACCACACCGGAAGAAACTGATCCAATCCGAATCGCGGTATTATTGAACTTGCAGCAGTTTCAGGGAGATTAATATGCGATAACATCAAGCAACAACAAGCAGGAGGTAGTCATCAAACGGCTGCAACCAGTATCGAGATCCTGGAACGACATTTGGATGCTGTTGGAAATTATTTGATGGAAGATGTGGATAAATGCATTAAAAGTAAGAAGTTGAGAACCAGGAAAAGAAGAAGATCAACATAATTTAATTTGTTACCGTAAATGACCAATCGCAGTGCTTTCCTGGGTTTCCTGTTTATTTATTGAGGTGTTCAAATGTTCTAAATTATGGACGAAGTTCCAATTTGAAGAGGAAAAGGCCTGTTAGACGAATTTAATAACCAACCACGACTGCTGACACTAGCAGGGCATGCATCCAACCGGGAAATCTGGGAAAAAACGGGAATTCGGATTTGCCGGGGGGAAAACCGAAAAATGCGGGAAATCCCAAATCGCACGGGGAACGATCAAATATACTCATCCCTAGTAAAATTAAGGCTATAATTTGTTCTTGAAGAATCATTTAAAAGTTTAAACTTGCAATATTACTTGCATAAATCATTATAATCATTACTCGCATTAATCATAATAATCATCTGTTTACAACTTTCATATATATATATATCTATATATATATGAAACTTGTAAACAGATGATTATAATGATTTATGCAAGTAATATTGCAAGTTTAAGTTGCCATATATATAGGGCTGAAAGTCTCCTTAATAAAGATGTAAAAAAAACTTTCATATTATGTCTTCCACTGTGGTAAAGTATCAAACATCCTCAACAATAACTCTTTTACTTTTCTTTCACTCGCAATCTGTTCGCGCACGGGGCAAACGGCGATTTTTCCGTTGTTCCTAGCACGAAAGCTTACAGAGTAAATTTTAAGAATTTATTTTGGTGTCATTGGAAGAAAAGTGTTTGTATTCTTTTGCCATTTTTTCCGAGTGAAGTAGTTCCAGTATAAAGCCTCAGCGAGACATATCCTGTTACGAAGCCACTTGAAGATAGAGAAGTATTTCGGTTCGACACCGGACACAATCAACGAACTAAACAAAAATCTGTAAAACATTACATAAAACATACAGTCTGTGCTTAGTTTGTAAAACATAAACATCTGAATCCTTACTTCTCACGCCAAAGTATTGAGTTCAAATCTCACTCGGATATGGTACGAATGATCCAAGAGTGTTGAAGTGACTATAATAAAAAAATCATCGGATCTCTATAAATTTTGGAAAACCTAATAAACCAAACCAATTATATTATGTGGATTCATGAAGGTTTAATCATTTTATCATCACGTCGAATCCTATACGCCTTGTTGAGTCTGCAGAACATGATTTGGATAGTCCAACAATGTTATTTTTAAACACAATTTATCATTTTAAATTATGTTATGATGTCCGTGATGCACAAAATGCTCAAAAATTCTGAGTGGACATCGTACAATATTTCGATTAGCCTGTAAAATACCTCCAGGAAAATTTAAAGAATGATACATATTTTGGCAACATATCTTTGACTTCCACAAAATGTTATATGGCTTATAGAACTTCAAAATCTAAACTCCAGTAAGATTTGAAGGTCTTTTGATACTGCGTTTCTCCTGCTCAGGTCTCTTGTATTGATATATGCTTTTTTTTCCGTCATACCAAAACAATATTTAGGCTCTTTTTTGAAGTGAGCTTTTTTGTTTTTATAATTCTTGATTCCATGAGCTTTTCGAGATCTAGATCACTCATTTCATATTTTGATATTACATTTCGATAGACATTACGAACCCGCTAAAATAAATATTTTTCTAATTTTTCTGTAATAAAACTTTTGAAAAATGTACAAATGATAATCGAGTACCACTTGGTTGCACATCGCTCTGAAAAGATATAAAACAGCACTACTGTCGCGCTTCTGCTCATTATCGCTTCGGACGGCGTGGCGTTTGGTCCTGCAGTAAGCAGGAGCAAGTCAGTGGTTAAAGGTGACTTGGGTCCCGTTCAACTAAGGGGCTGTTCATTAACTACGGAGGCGGGGAGAGGCAAGAAAGAATCTCAAAAAATTGTCTACGCAGTTAATGAACAACCCCTTATACGAAACGCGGAAATGTTATTTATGAAAAACAAACACCCCCCGCTCCCCTATAACGACAAACTGAAAAAAAAATGTACTTCCGGGAAATAATTGTTAAGCAAACTACAATGTAGTAAAAAAAAAAAGTTTAATTCCGTTAATTTTTTTTAACCCACCTACTGCCCAGAGAGCTTCGAATTTGAGAAAAATCGCTCACAATATTTTGATGCTATTCTGTGGGTGATTTACCACCAACTGACTGTAAAACATATCTGGTACCTCTATATATGCAATTAGATAAACATCTAAAGTCCATCCTTTTTTACATATTCTGCACAAAAGATACTTTCTGCCACGCCCCATTCATAAAAAAATCCTGTCAGGGGCGGGGCTTAGAAAGTATTTTTTGTGCAGAATATGTAAAGAAGGAGGGGCGTCGGATGTTAACTCAAATTCAAATACCGTGCATCTTAGAGAAAAAAAGCTCTATCTACTGTTTCCAATTAGGTTATTTAAGGGTATTAAGGTAAAGGCATATAAATCTACATTAAACATGGAACCGAAATCCGAAATTTGATCAAAATTGTAGCACTGGAACTATTTTAAATAAGTGTGATTACATTAGCAAATATCACCATCTTAGCGCCCCTCAGTGGGACTTTGTATGGGAGCGAGCTGTCAATTTGTTAGTTTAGTGTCAAACAGTGGAGTTAATATTTTGCTTTAAACTTTGATTAAAAAATCGAGATGAAAGTCTACGGTTTCGAAAAATATAAAGTTGTGCTCAAAAAACGAAGCTCTTTCAGATGATGTGTACAAATCAACACACTTTTTTTTTAAATTAAAGAACCCAGTTAGCGCAATTACTCAGGAATTCTTGTGTGATTACGAACCCGCGTTTCAATAAAATCCTGGAACATTGTTCATTTTTTAGTATTATTAGGTCCAACCAAAATCCATTACCCTATACCGGGGCAAGTAGAAACGCGTGGGGAAGTTGAAACGGTAGATGTAGCTCTTAGCGTAAGTGAATAATCAATGAGATTATTTCTAATATTGTTTGCGGTAGTACACAATGCCTCTCAAAAATAATTACAGTGAATATTCACTTCCACTAAGAGATACACGTACTGTTTCAACTTACACCGGTGTACCTTAACTATGATGTTTACTATCAAAACATTAAACAGGTGGAGAACCTGTATACGAGCTTTTGCTCTGACTTTGAAATTCAATAGCTGAATCCCCTTATTTTCAATTAATGTTGTACTAAGCACCTAGTTATTGGAAACCAAACGTTTAATTTGAGAAATATCACAGTATTCTATTTTGCAATCATTCTACGAACACACTGTGCAGTACATAATGATGATGTACGGTAATTTTATGTTAGGGTTTTCCTCCAAATTTTTAGAACAAAGAGGTGCTATCTCCGTATGATCTTTATACTCCTTCCTCCCCTACTTCGTTGACATGTGAACCAACATTTTGTTCAATATTTAAAGTACCGTCTTCTGCCTGTTGCGTTATCATAAAATGCAATCTTCATTTTCTTCTCTGCTTCAGGAACCTAATTTAAAACCAATGATTGTGCTACTGAAAAAATGGGGCTTAGTAGTGGGCCATCATCATCAACTAATACATGTAAGGGATGGTGCTTTTTGTGCTGATCAATTTTTTAAAGTCTAAATTATGAAAAAGAAAATAAAAAAAAAATATTTTGATATATTCAGCCAAGGTGTCCACCCCTGGCTATTTACCTAAATTAATGTTACAGATTCTGATTTGATTTTAGGAAGACAAAATTAACTGCGTGTAGGAATGCTGGAAAAGCAAACCATTAGTTGGGTTACATTGCGCCTTTTGATGTTAACAAACATAACGAGATGTACTAACCAAAGAGCTAAAAATCTCGCTAATAAAGTCTTTAAAAAATGTTAACTCACATAAAAATAAATAAATTAAGTAGATATCCCTGTTTTCCCGTAACCCATTTTGCCCCGCCTTACTCTATATATTTTCTTCAATACCATCCTCAACTTCTTCAAGCCTATATGTATTTGATATTCATATTTATTTTTACAGGTAATGCTAATTTCAACCGCAGCTATGCATTTCGGTAGCTATTATTTCATGGCAATGATGAGCAAACCTCAATACTCCGATACGGGAAGCCTTTTAGATTCTGGAAATGATTTGAACATAGAAGGAGGTATAGCAGAGTAAGTACATTTTACATACAATGAGTTTTATTGATGTTTGGTGAAAGTATATTGTTTGCATTTTTATGTTTACTGTATGCTTGATAAAGACACAGATAAGCAGAAATAAAACTCGCATGCCGTTCATAGAACACGCATTTAACGGTAAATTCAATTTTTTATTAGTTGGTAGTAATAGTTAATTTTCTTGCGTTTGACGTTTACACACTGGCGCCATCTGTTAAGCACATTGCCCATGACAGTGTAAACAAACGGATGGTGGTAGTGTTTTAGCGACGATGTTTAACTGTCAAAAATATTCAATGTGTTATGTCTGTTTGTTTTTTATGGTTTAAAGATAAAGTTTAGCTTTAAAACCTATTGTTATTTTTTACCGAACATGTTTTGCATTTAGAGATTATTTTAGCATTAGACAGGTTTGAGCCAACGGGTCTCAGTAATACGGATAATGTCCCTAATTGTCGACCTAAGTGTTCATACTATTGGGTCCATACATACATTATGAAGGACAGCATTTTTAGACATTGCTTCACTTGGCAATGGGGATGCGAATTTTACAGCTTCGACCACCTGTAGTATCCTGCTTTACATTATCGATCAGTTCGTGCCAAAAAAAACTCAGTCGTAAGCCTGCCAAACCCACTTGGTCGAACTCCGTACTCAAACGTTTGAAACGGCTAAAAAATGGCCGCTCTGAGTAAACATCACACGGATTTTACGAAAGCAAATTACGAACGTGCTAACAAAGACTACAAACGGTTCAATATAAGCTTATACAATACCCATCAGTCTCAATTGCAAAGTCGACTCAAAGCGAATCCTAAGGATTTCTGGCGCTTTGTGAACGAGCATTGGAAAGAAACGGAATTGCCTTCTAGTATAACCGACGGCGTTACGGATGCCAACTCTGTTGTCGATATCGCCAACTTGTTTCGTACGCAATTCAGCAGCGTTTTTTCAGACGAAATTCTTAATGCACAGGATACCCGAGCAAAGTCTGAGATCAAATTGAAATCTAAATTTGATGTTGTGATTTCGCTGATAATGATTGCTCAGGTTGCTGTTGTTTTGGTCGTTTTAACGGTTAAAATATCAAAATTGAGAGCAAAAAAATCTTCCTGTGACATCACATTGAAAACTATTTCTGCTATCAGTGAGAGCAAACTGAAAACTCAATTTGATATCAATTTTTCCTGTTGATAACAAAACAAGTAATCAATTTGATTTTATGCTACGGCAATGAAAACAAACCCGCAACAAAATATTTTTGAAGAGCAAATGTACAGCAAAATGAAAACGAAATTTATCAATTGCATAAACTGAAATCAAATTAGGATTTCAGTTTGATGTTGATATCAAAACTTGATTTCAATTTGCTGTCATGTTGATGCTGGCCTTTGCTCGGGAAACCATTCGACTCGACCCATTGGTCTAGACGAAAAAGAATCATTTTCTCCAACAATTTCCGTATACAGGACAGCATCGCGATGGGACGGTACGAGTTATAATCCGACGCGGGTTTACCGGGTTTTCGAATGACGATAACTCTTACTTGCCTCCAGTCATCCGGAACAATGTTGTGCTCCAGAAATTGATTGAATAAGTTCAACAAGCGTCTCTTCGCGACGTCTGGGAGATTTTTAAGCAAGTTGAACTTGATTCTATCCATTCCTGGAGCTGAGTTGTTTCATGAAAGGAGAGCAAGTGAGAATTCCACCATCGAAAAGGGGAGTCTATTTCGTTATTACTCGACGGACGATCACGAACGTTGGTTTGAACCGACACCGAATCCGGGCAAACTTTCAGCGCGAAACTGAATATCGAATAATATCGGTGATGACGCGTTTTGCATTCTTCTGCCGACATTCCAGAGTGTTCTCATGGAAGCCTCTCGCGACAAACCATCGACGAACCGACGCCAGTAACCGCGTTTTTTGGTTTTAGTCAAGTTTTCTCGAGGTCGGTGTACCGCTCGGAATCCTCGACCTTACCGTGTTTGCGGAAGCGTTCAAACGCGGCGGACTTCTCGCTGTTCGTGTCGGTGCATTCCTTATCCCACCACGGGGTGGGAGGTCGCTTGCGAACGGAAACATCCGGAACACGTTTCGTCTGTGCTCGCAGCGCACAATCGATGATGACACGCGCGAGAAAGGAGTACTCGTCCAGCGGAGGAAGTACGTCAACCGATTGATTGGCATCAAGAACCGCGGTCGCGAATTTTCGCCAGTCAATGTTTTTCGTAAGATCGTACGCGATGTCAACCGAGCGAGTAGAAGATGAACCATTGGTAATAGAAATTTTGATTGGCAAATGGTAACTACCGTAGGGATCTTGAATTACTTTTCACGAGCAATCCAATGATAGTGAACTCGAGCAAAGTGAGAGGTCTAATCTGCTTATTTTTGCTTGAGGTTTGGCTACTCGTGTTACTTCCCCGGTGTTTAGAATTGTCATTTTGAAGAAGTCGCACATGTCGTATATCAAGGTTGAGCGGTTGTCGTCGTACAGTTCCCCCCAGCCTCTACCGTGAGAGTTAATATCTCCCAAGACCAACCGTGGCTCCGGCATAGCCGTGCAGATATCTGAAACAAATTGAACGAGAAATCGCAGTTCTCGGTGGAAGATATACCGAGGCAATACTGAGGCATTTACCTCGAATGTTAACCTGACATGCAACAACTTCAATGCCTGTCACCGAAGGCAGATCGATTCTGTAGAAGGAATGGAGCTTGTTGATCCCCATAAGCACCCCTCCGAATCTGCGCGGTCAAGGCGAATAATGTTGAAATCGTGGAAAGCAAGATCGTTGTCTGAAGAGAGCCATGTTTTACAAAGGGCAAATGCATCAGAAAGTGAGTTGTTAACTAAAAATTTAAATGTGTCAAGTTTTGGCATAAGACTTCTACAGTTCCACTGAAGAACAGAGATCATATCCCCGACCTCATTCGGAGAATTATCCATCAACAGGATATGATCGATGCAAGGAAGGACCACCTAGAAGCTAGTTGCTTCAAAAGAATTTTCACCATTGGCAGCACTAAATTAATAATGCTCCTCGTTGAGTCTTCTTCTTCTTCTTCTTCTTCTTCGCATTTCAAGCTTATTGCTTATCGCATTTTAGCTTATTGCGTGCTCTCAACTTAGTGTTCTAGATGCACTTCCACAGTTATTAATTGAGAGCTTTCGATGCCTGTACCATTTTTGCATTAGTATAATTGTGTGGCAAGTACAATCATACTCTATGCCCAGGGAAGTCGAGAAATTTTTCAACCCGAAAAATTCCTAGACCGGACCGGGAATCGAACCCAGCCACCTCCAGCATGGTCTTACTTTGTAGCTGCGCCTTTACTGACTGAGGCGTTGAGTCAGAGATATTGAATATACTGAAAAAGCTATCCACAATACCAGAAAACGTGAACATGGGGGCATGTTCTTGCTGATTATTCAGCTGCTTTTCTGGCCGATAAACTGGGACATCTGGGGTTTTAGATGATCCTGGAAGTGACGGAAAGTTCTTGTCATAATTACAAGGTTTAAAACCCGGTGGAATGGGTTTCGGTGCATTTCCGTTACCTCTTGATTTTTCCAAGGTGGAAGGGTGGTCCGAACGAGTGGCCTTACGAGGCTTTTCGGTTGTCTGTTTTTTTGCTCGTTTTCTCGTATTGCCTTTAAAGACACCGACCTCTCAGTCAGAGTCTAGATCATCAACTGGCAAAATGAAGAACGTGTTACTGTTTTTTTGGTGTGGTCTGAGAAGATGAAGCGGTATTCTTCAAGAGTTCTGCTATTGGAGCGAGCTTGCAGAGACCGCTTAATTTTGTCTCCCTGCTGTTTATACCTCGGGCAGTCAGTCAGGGTATGCAGGCTCTCCTTGCAGTACACGCATTTTGGAGGAGCACCGCAAGGGCCCTCTTGATGCTGCTCGCCACACTGTTCGCAGCGTGGTTTGTTCGAGCAGTAGTCCGATGTGTGACCAAGTTGTTTACATTTCGAGCAGTTCATCACCCGAGGTAAAAACAGACGTACAGGCAGCCGAACCTTGCCAATAGCGACGTAGTGAGGTAACGCTGAACCCGAAAAGGTCACACGAAACTAGTTTGACAAGGAATAAGGTTTTTTGGAGCCTACTACGGATACTGACTGCATTTGAAGGCAGTCCAATATCTTCACCTTCGGCAGAGCACGGTTTTTAAAGATTCCGAAGGAATCGGGACCCAAGAAATCATCACTAGTCAAGCTCGCTTCGGTGACCACTCCTTCAATTTCTACCTCACTACTGGGTATGTAGACTCGGTATTCCAATGAAAAAAGCTCGCACGCAACAATTTGGTTAGCCTGCTTCCGGTCATCAACGGTAACGCGCAGTTTTATTTGTGTTACCTTGAAAATATCGGTAACGACCGAAAAATGTGTTGTTAGATCCTTAGATATCCTCGGAATGTTCAAAGGTTTTTGTTTGGGCCGGAAAAAACAACCCATGGGCCTTTCGAGGCTTCTGGGTAAGCCTTTAGGCGGGAGAGCGCAGAGGTTTTCGGGGGCAATGGGATATGCTCCAGTATTCTTGCTGGAGAGCGAGTCAACTGGAACGTCAAGGGTTTCCATTTCCACGACTTCCTCGAGACTTTCGTGTGAGGTGGAATTAAGAGTTTCGTCGTCTGAGATGGAAAGCGACCATCCCCTCCCCCTTTATCATTTTCATCCATTGCGGTTAAATATCGCCGCAATGGTATTTTTGATAAATATTTTACAAATAATTACAGTAATTTCAAATAGTATCAAAAATAAAAAATTAAAAAAATGCTAAAAAAAATAAAAACAAAAATAAATTGTATAGTTTTACGAAAAAAAACAAGAAAAAAAATATATATATATTAAAAAAAATGGATCACCCTAACTGCTCTACTTAAAAATAGTACGAGAAAAAAATCAAGAAAAAAAATTATAGATATATTCTTTTTACAAAATTTTGGATCACCCTAATTATGACCCAACCTAATCTAATATTGGATCATGCGGGGAGATGCGATACTGGTGAAAACAAAGCGACACGATATACCTATTGCACTGAGGCGGCAGAGACTGGTGAGATGCTATTGTTTGCCCCAACGGCTGTTGGGTCAATAACCTGATGGCTGGTATGCCTCGGTCGCTTCGATAGGCAATTTTACGTGGTTTCGTTGTTGCTATCATGTGATGGGATGATGTGATGATGCGATGATGATGATTAAAACTGGACCGTAATCAAAGCGCTCGGCGTATGGTTAACGGCTTCCTCACTCGCGCACTAGTTGTCTTAACACTATGCCAACTAACTTTGGAGAGAAAAAACCCTCGCGTGGGGAAAAACTCAAAAACTCAAATACTAGTGTCGTACAATGAGACCGATGCGACTTGACCGGCTCAGCGTGCGAGACGGAATGAAAAGAAAGGTGCAATCAAGTTAGAGATTTAGGTGTTATACTAGATTCAAAGTTAAGCTTTGTTCACACAAAATCACGGCCTCCCTGTTCGGTAATTTTTTACTGGGTTTTTGAACAGCTGAAAAAGTCAGTAAACTTAAAAAAATTGTAAAAAAATGTATAAAAGTGATTTTTTCTTGAAATTTATACAGACTGTGTTCTTATTACATTTATTTAATGATAAAAATAAAATATGTTAAAATTGTTCGTTGCATTACGTGTGACCGTTATTTTCAGTTTACTGACTTTTTCAGCTGTTTGAAAACCCAGTAAAAAATTACTGACCCCAGTAAAATAATCTCTGTGTGTTGAACATTATAATAACATTATCTGCAAGGCAAGCAACATGCTAGGGTTTATTAAAAGGTTTAGCTTTCATTTCAATGATCCATACACAATCAAAACATTATATGTTGCATATGTTAGGCCCCTCCTTGAGTACTGTCTGGGCTCCATATCAAGATACTCATATAAACCGCATTGAATCAGTTCAAAAACAGTTTCTATTATTTGCTTAAAAAAGTTAGGCTGGACGAGTTTACCCTTACCATCTTATGAGTTTCGATGTATGTTGATCAATTTGGATGCCCTTGAAAAGCGAAGGCAGTTTGCAATGATAGCTTTTATAAACGATGTTGTAGCACAAAGAGTCAATGCCACAGAGATTTTAGAAAATCTAAATTTTTATGCTCCCACTCGTTCCTTAAGAAACAAAAATATGTTTTATATAAACAACCAAAGAACAAACTATGCCAGGAACGCGCTTTTAAATAGAATGATGTCTTGTTATAATGAACATTATGAAACAATTGATTTGACAATGCACAAAAATGCTCTTAAAAAAACGTTTCTTTTCGAGGTAAGTCAGATATTGAAAATTAAAATATATGTTAAGTGTTTTGTAAATTAAACTGGTCTATATTTGATTGACGACGAATAAATGAATATACACAGTTGAAAACAAGGTTAATGTGCTTTTAAACAGCTAAATTAATCGGTGGATTTAGTTTGATGGGGACAAATTGATTTTCTATGCTAATTATAACTCGACCTCTTTTCTTTGATAAAAATAATAGTTTTAACTTTTAGAAATACAGTTTTTTTTAAAGGCGCTTATCGCCTTTTTCTTTACTATCCTTCAACATATTGAAGCGTGTAGTGGTAAGCTTGATTACTTCTCACCCCAGCAGGCCTGGGTTCAATCCCAGTCGGCACCACCGGGATGTTCTGAGGCATAACATCTCTGATCAGGGAAGTAAAGCTGTTGGTCCCCGGTTCATGAGTTGATGGGTCGATAGGTAGGGTCTAGGTATGGGAGCTGCCTTCCTGGCGTCGGTAGCATTGGTGCTCAGCACGGGAAACAAGATCGACGGAAAAGCAGTGAATATCATGTATTGCAAAAATTCTCTTAAGCATTATTTAGTTCTTTATATTCGCAACCTACATGATAACTTTGAAAAAATACCCTTAAACAGTGATTTAAGAAATTGATAAAATAATCTGGAAATGTCACTAATCGGGGCAAAATGCACCCATGTTAGGGTAAAATTCACTACAACCATAATGATGAGGCAAAATGCACCCCAACCATGGAGCAAAATGCACTACAATAATGGTGCGGACCATTTCTGAAGAAAGAATAGAACGTAAACAATGCTTTTTTACTAAAGGATCATTTTGCCCCGAACTTAGGAATGCATTTAGCCCCGAATGAATAAAGAAAATGTTTTGATCGGAAAATAAAAATACATATTAAATTTACAGGTATTTTATCAGAAAGATGTAGCGTTTAATAATGTTTGAATCGCATAAAAATCTTAACAATGCGGAATTGCGGAGGACAAAATTACGCTATATCCAATGCAAACGGGTTTTTGTTTTAATTTAAATTATCTGATAACACAGGGGTGTGTGTGTGCCCCGTAACGTGGGTAGATCAAATTTTCGTGGTACGTTATGGGATGTAAGATCTACCACCGATTCCTAGTCATGACTATTTCAAACTTAGGGAACAGGATTTTTCAGCAATCAAAGGAACACATCTTAGTCCTTGATACTTTTTATGCCTTGTTGATAGTGATAAGACTCGGCTTTATCCACCGAGGATGACCTTGAAACAAGGAAAAATTAGTTAGTTAGTCTTCATCTATGTGGTTCCTAATCTTCTATTCGTTGTTCTCTAGTTTTAAGTGGTTAAGACTAGGGTTAAGTTAAGTTAAGTTTTCTTTATTATGGAGGCCTGAAGCTTGTTCGCCTCCGGAGACTAGGGTTCTGATGCATGGTCATTAGAGTGATGCAAATTTTGAAATTTTCGCTCCACAATACTTAAACGATTCCAAATCGGATCCTGACTAACCTCTCAAAATTTGAACCCATTTGGTGAGAAACTGAGATGGCACAAACCATTTGAAATTTGTATGGGAATTACTATGGTAAAACCAAGATTTTTGTTCATGTCTACCTAATAATTCACCATATAAGTCTGCTTCAAAAATTTTCAACTGTGCTTGTAGGAAATTTTCCCAGCTACAACTTTGCTGAAGACCACATTTTGGTTAAATACAAGGATCGAAAGTTATCAATGGTTCAATGCGCTGATGTCTTATGATCATGCTCAATCAACTGCTCAGCAGGCAACATTGGTGTTTCTGGGGCGTTGAATAGGACACAAAAATCATGGCTACTATGTCACACTGCAAAATACAGTGTTGCCTACAGAGCAGCTGCTTGATCATGTCATAAGTTTACCAACCTCTTAAATAATTAATAACTTTTTCCTGTCTCGTTTTACATAGAAACGATCTCCAGCAAAGTTGTAGCTGAGAAAATTGTTCATAAGAATGGCTATCGAACTGTTTCGTAGCTCAATATGGAAAAAGACTAGAAGGCAATCAACAGAAAGTTGAGATTTCCCATAGTAATTTACATGTAAACTTCAAATGACTTGTGCGAAGTCTGTTTCTAACCAAATGAGTTGTAACTTTGGGAGGCAAATCAGGACCCGATTTGAAACCATTTAAGCACTGTGGAGCGAAAAAGTGAAATTTTGCATCAGTCTAATGGGGGTGTTTCAACACTCCGAATGGTATAAATAGCGGGACCTTTCAATTAGAGTCGGATCATTGCGATAAATGAAAAATTGACTACTGTAAAAAAAATCGTATTCTTCATCATTTCTCAATAGTGATGGAGTAATACGATATGCACTAAACTAAGGACACGGGATATACTACAATAGATCAAATTACTGGTCGCAGTGGTGTTAGGTCCCGAACAGAGGAAAAAAACACAGAGGTGCCCAATTGATACAGGGTCCAAAGCAAACATAGATTTAACTTTTAACTTGTAACTTCTTGTTGTAAAAATGTATTTTAGACTTTAAAAATAGGAAGTGCATGTTGCCCCAACGGTGCATGTTACCCCAGGTACCCCTACTGAAAATGGGAATGGAATATCCACCATTTCAACGGTTTGCCCCATAATGCGTAAAAATGTGAGGTGAGAGCTGCCTCCCGGCGTCGGTAGCATTGGTAAACAGTGCGGAAAACCAGATCGACGAAAAACAACTGAAGGGAAAAAACAAATTTAACAACAACAAACCGGTGAGTTTAGTTTCCGGTCTCAGCTTATAGTACGTTCAGACTACAGAGTTATAACATGTTATAGCGCTATCTTGATGGTGGTTTCTGTGTTGCAATTATTTGACAAGCGTTATAACATGTTATAACTCTCCAGTCTGTACAGCGTTTTACCATATTTGAGATTGAGGGTCTCTTGGTTTGAGAACTTTAATGGTAATGGTTATGGTAGTCAGTAAGGTCCATGTATGGTTTGAATTATCGGTCATATATCGGAATATATCTTGAATTGGGGGAGGTAGCTCATCGATTCTTCCGGTTCGCCTCCTAGCATCGTGCTATAAGGTACCAGGTGATAACCAGGGTAGTTGATCGATAGCTCGATGACGTCATTTCGTTGGCGTCTGCAATGGGAAATTCTCATAGCAGGCGTTGACGATGGGACGTTGTCGAGTTGTTGAATAGCAACTATCGTGGTAACTCACCTGTCGATCTGCCAAATTTGGAAAGACGTCTGCATTGAATTGTCTCATATAATAATATTCCGCCCCTATATCACAAGAAATTGCGAGTAGCTGAGTGGAATGGAGATAAGTTAAGCATTGGGTACAGGACCAAGTCTCCCCTGGGTGGTGCCAGAAGATGAGCGCAATAGAATCATCAAGTTGCCATAAGGCACGGAATGAGACTATTGCATGGCTGGGTAGTCAAAGTCTTCCATTCGTTAGTCATTTCAGGTGGATTAGAACAGGTTTAGGTTTAGGGTGGGCGTTGGCCAGATTTGGATTTTTCAGATATAATCCTAAATAGGACCTAGGTTATTTAATACACTAGTAACCTCAACCTCTGTCACAATGTTTCATTGTGATTAATCAACACAAATGGGTATCAAATTTGCGGTAAATTTGAAAAAAAGGTAACTTGGAGTGTAGAGCGGGCAGTGGACGATTCTGAAGCCTGGCCAAGTGAGTGGGTTACGGGTTTATTTGATTGTACGTCATTTCCAAGTTATATATAGATACATTCATACCATTGGCATTTTGTATTTGAGATAAGACAGAGATAGGATGCGGAGGGCCCGCTTAGGGGGAGCGTAACCCATGTTATGGCTTCCATTTATTAAATAGTTCAGATAGGCTGGAAATGATAGGTTCATGGTGAGAAAATGTACCATATGGTGCCTGTTCACTGATCAAAATTAGATTCAAATCGTCAGGCCCTGCCCTGGTATAAGGGGATTAAAAGTTTCATTTTGCATTTGCATATAATTGTAAGTTTAAGTTTGCTTTTGTAATTGTAAGATAGATAGTTTGCCTCAATTGAAACATTGATTTGTATAAACTTGACGAATCATACCTCTAAAATAGTAGTAGTTAAAGTGCCGCATGATCTAACAACCACTGCCTGCAACTAATGCTGAAGGGGCCGGCAGGGCTGATTACGGATCAAAACTAACATAACTCTAACACTGAAATGATCCCGAAATTAACGCTCATTCATTGCAGTTTGAGTCATAAAGTAGTTTTATTTATTTTCCTACTAATCTATCTACACACTTAGTTTTTTCTATCGAGCTCGGCTGTGCGGGTCTCGGCGGGGAGGGTTTCGCTGAGATCTCGGCGGGAGTGACATTTGATTGCTGAGTCTCGGATAATGCCTTTTCTAATAATCGTTTCTATTCTTTGTTATCTACTTTATCCCCTTTTTATTTTCTGCTCTTCTTTCCTCTTCTCTTCTTTTGTTTTGTTTGTTTACATATAACTAATACTAATACCTCCTTGTTTTCTCTCTAATTTGTCTACTATGTCCCACCATCACGATGATAGATGGGCTACCGTACATGGTACACGCTCATATACACTCCCAAAATAGTATGCCGCAAGTAAGTATATCACAGAGGCAACTAAAGATCCAGAAAAAAACCGATGGCGCTGAAGATAATGAGGTAACTACTACACTGTATTGTAATTTATACAATAATACTCACATTACTTATTATTAATTATATACTTTATTATATATATATTTATATTTAGCTGTGGTGATTTATATGACTATATAGTATTATTTATTTATACTAACCTAAACACAACGTGGGGTGACCCAAATCCAAACGATCACTAACCAAAATAAAAGACTTATCTTTTTCAGCAGGTGTAATTTCGTTTAGTTCTGTTTCTCTCTTTTCAGCAAAACAGCAACAAAAAAACCTCTATAACTCTTCTCCATTCTTTTAATCTCCTACTATCCCCTATAAATGTATCGGAAACTAGTGGGACTGTCTGTGCAAACAGAAACAGGCCTGCTAGTGGAAGAAGGTCGTTATGCTATACGGTCTAGCATAGGCCTACGGCCAGGTTTCACTAGGTACACACTCGCTTAACGGCAGATTGGTTTACAGTGGTCGACCAGGGTGTGTGCTGATAAATTAAAAATTACAATTACAATTATATCGGAATAGGGTAGAGAACTACTTCGGTCTAACCGCCCATTTTGGGCCTATCGAGCAGAAAACTACAAATAAATCCATGATTTAAGAGTTAGCAAGTCAATTATGCGTTTGGTACTATACTTTAGTTAATAAGCTACTGAACGAAGTCAATTAGAACGCGTGAAATGAAGGTTTGCACTCATAATTCACAAACACAAAAGAAGCGCTCCGACCGAATCAATTGTTATCGTCATCCGATAGGCCGAAGTGAATTCATTGGCGTTTCAATGGCGTTTCAATGCGTTAGGCTGAATTTAGAATCCGTAGGCCGAGTTTGGCGTCAAGAAGCAGTGTTAGACTTTTGACAATATCTCAACGATTGATTTCTCTTTATCAAATATTACGGTACGTACGGAAAGGTAAATAAATTTGGAAACCATCAGTAATAATAACATTCCGTTTGGTGCTAAACTGCGCTCGATTAAGAAAGACTAAGTGCGGGTTGTGCTTAATAGGCCGGAAATGGGGTAGTTAACCCTATATCGTGAATTGGTAATCTTTAATTTACAGGCAACCAATTCGCGATATATTCCACATAAAGTTGATCGATGTTACAAAACCATCCATGGACCTTACTGACTACCATAACCATTACCATTAAAGTTCTCAAACCATAAGTAAAAGGTTCTAATATAGTTCTCTTTCCGAAAATGTATGGAGAAAACAACTTTTTGAATGGTAATGGTTCTTATGGTCCACTTCCAAAAAACCATAATATATAAGGTTAAAACTTTATACACAAACGTTCATGTAAAGTTCCATAACCAGTTCAGTTTAAGTTTAGCAGGGATTATAAACAATTTTTAACCATTTTTGGTAAGGTCAAGTAGCGGTTCCCATTTATGCGGGCAGGCCGGTTTCAACGTATAAACAAATACACTGTTTGAACCCGAAGTGCTTGAAGAACCGTACTAGTAGGCTAATAAATTACTGTTCTGAAGTTCAATGTCTCGATGTAGGGATATGGAAAGTCTCTCAATATAGAGATATGGAAGTATTAGTACACTAGATTTGAAGAATAGAATTAAGTATTTTTAAACAGTCTGAGGGGCTGTTCTGCCAAAGATGGCGAACAAATAAATAAATAAATAATTCACATTTCGCTGCGCCAGATCGTTTATCATAGCATTCTAAATCGGAATTACGTAGTATTACGGAGATAATTTAAATTAAGGTCAGAACTCGTAGCAGGAAAAGGATATGGGGTGCAGTTTGATTATACTTCAATATAATGTGAATGTGATTTCAGTTCAGTACACTTTGTTCTACAAAATAATAATCATATGTTTTATGTTTATCTATTTTCAGACATGTTAAGGATGCCATAATTCTTACAACAGGAGCTCAGTTGCTATCGTTATTTTCAAACTATTTCTGGTTACTATTGCTTCTAGGGCCACTGCGCGCATTGTGGCTTTTATGGAATTCTGTCATCAAACCATGGTTACTTCAAAAGGGAGAGGAGGAAGCACAGGTTATCGATAAAAAGAGACCTGAACGAAAAGTAAAGCGTGTCAGATAAAAATAAGTTGCTTGTATTGATGATAATTTTTGCTGATTGATTTTACTGCAGCTATACGCATGGATACCTCTATGAGACGTTATTTCATTTCGGAAATTATTTATTATCATGAGCCAGGTATGCGTATAGAAGCAGTTAGGTGCATGGTTTGAAAATTATTTACATATTTTGTGACCAAAATAAACTATTGGAAATAGCAGACGTTTTAAAATTATGTCTTCTTTATTGTCGTAATCATCGAGATTTTCACAGGCCAGAAGTAGATTTATCTTCCGTTGAATGAGTTTTGAAATTATTTTCTTCTTCTTTTTTTCCTTTATTTTACGTCGGTCTTTATTCCGCAATCTAGTGACATCGATTGTCAACCATTGACGGCAATAGACTGTGCAAGGAAGGCAGCTTCCACACATGGGTAGGATATCGCACTCATTCAACACACATGGGCCGGGACCAACGGCTTTACATCCCATCCGAAGGAAGACGTGACCAGAGATTTTTATGATTCAGAAAAATCCCACCAACCTCGACTGGGATTGAAACCAGGCCTATTGGGGTGAGAAAGCAGAAACGCTTATCACTACACCACCGGTGCCGGCCAAAAGATATTTTCGGAGTGATTTGAGATTTGGGCGTAATTGCTTTTGTAAACAAACACGCCAATTACTGATTTCTCTTGAATAAAAGCTCAATCTCACAAACAAACTATATCAAATGATAGAAGAATCATTCCTCTACCTCATAGTGTTATTATTTTTCTAGATTGAGCTTTTATTCGCGAGAAATCGGTGATTGACGTGTTTTTTACAAATGCAATTACGCCTAAATGTCAAATCAAATCAAATCTCCGGATTTTCTGGTGGATAAGGATCTGAGAATTGCTTTGACTTTAAGGAGTAACCTGTTGGGTGAGTGAGTTTTATTGAGCGTGTCTAGTAAAAAGCTCAAGAACGACGATTTCAGGTCTCTGTACATTTGTGTGCCTGCCACGGTGTTTCGTGAAAACCCATTATTTAATGGGTAAAAAATACCCATTGTCAAACCATGTATGCAGCTGTCAAAAAATGGGGGAATTTCGAAATCATAAAATGGCTGAAAAAATACCCATTTAAAGAACGATTGCAAAATGGGTTTATTTTTCACCCACTAATGGGTGGAAAAACACTTCGAAATTTTATCGTCTCATTTCCGTCACCGACTCTTATGGCGGTAAGCTCCATCCGGTATTATCCTCGGATTAAATCCCGATCAAGAATGTCCGGCTGCTTTGATGTTGACACGACTGTAAGCAAACACTTTGCAGATCATCCAAACAGGGACGGTATTAAAAGTTAATCCGAGTTGGAGCTTACCACCATTAGGGACTGCAAACAGTTACTGTCCGCAGTTTTTTTTTTAGCGAAAATGGACGAGCTCCGGAGAAGGTTAGAATCCGAAACGTTGGAGAGACTCACGGATAAGTAAAAACAATTTTATCTAATATGGTATTATAATATTTCGTGTAATAAAATTTGATCGGAACACCTGCATTTATTTTCAATGTTGTATTAGAATTTTTTATATCAACGAAGACAAATAACCAAGCACCTGCATCCTCCATTTGAAAAAAAAATGTTTTTTTTTACCATTTACCGGTAAAGACAATTTAAGAAAATGGGTAAAATACACCCATTTATTGACAGACCTCCGATTTACCCATTAATGAGTAAACCATAGTTTACCCATTAAAGCCTGGTACACAGCTGAAAAGTAATGACGTTTTTACGTGCTACGGGACAGGACACGGAATGCTAAAGAAATTACTTTTCCTTAACATTTCTTGACCCAGTACGCAGTTCAAAAGAAATCGGTGAAGGAATGATCGATTGCATTAGTATCGTGATCAACATGAAGGTGACGTATTCTGAATGCAATTTCACTTTCCTTACGGAATATTGGTCTGATCAATTATTCCGTTAGATAAATTTAAAGCTTTTTGTAAAAATTATGTTTTGGATGCATTTAACAACATAAAAACTGATAATTGTTGAGATTAAAATTTAACGGCGCCGGTGGTGTAGTGGTAAGCGTGATTACCTCTCACCCCAGTAGGCCTGGGTTCAATCCCAGTCGGCGCCGCCGGGATGTTCTGAGGCATAACATCTCTGATCACGCCTTCCTTCGGATGGGAAGTAAAGCCGTTGGTCCCCGGTTCATGAGTTGATGGGTCGATAGGTAGGGTCCAGGTGTGGGAGCTGCCTTCCTGGCACGTCGGTAGCATTGGTGCTCAGCACGGAAAACAAGATCGACGGAAAAAACAAACAAAAGGAAAAAAAAAAGAGATTAAAATTAGACGACACCCCTGTATGATCTCAAAATTTAGCAAAAGACACCTCCCTATAGCTGTCAAATTTACTTTTGGGAATTTTCCTTAAACATTACTCTCTCCAGGCTTAAATGAGGAGGGGTACTTTTAGCGGAAATTGGGTTTTCGCGAAACACCGTATGGTGTGCTCTGGTGGGATTTGCGTTAGTGTTAGAGACTTTTGTCTCTTATGCCAGCATACTGGCGTGCTCGTGGGAAGAGGAAGAGGAGACAACTGGCTTCTTACCCTTTAAATCTCTATCTAATCCTATCTTACGCACTTCAAATCGGCCTATCACGAGCTGGTTCGCATTTGACCGAAAAGTGGTTTGTTTTCGCCCCCGTATTATCTCCTCTTAGGTGTGGACAGTATAGTTGGTATCTACTACCAATAACGTTTATATAAGTTCTAGGCCAAAAGGCAGCTTGCTGGTATTAGAAGCAAAAATATTGTAAACATTGCTCAGCACTCAAGTAACGACGTCACTCTAGCCAACATTACATACATCACTGCCATCGGCTGTTTCGTGTAAAAAAATAAGTATTGCAATGAAATATGAACACCACTAAACATTTGCACATTTCACTAACACCAATACAGTGTTCACTCGGCTGTCGACAAAAGCAGGCCACTCTCGATGTGTGCTACGCGATCGTCTGTTTTCTCGGCAGCAACCATTGTGTGGTCCTCCTCATTGTTCTTCATCAGCAGTTCTTTCGGGCGATGCGTCGTCGACTTTGGAAATCAACCGTTTCGTGATGAGTGTGTGAGTACTGACCACGTTTTGCGTCCATTGCTGCAATGGACGCGCTCTGACCCTCGTTGGCGTACAACAATTTGCCATACAATGAAACTACTAGAAGCGGCTCCAGTTCTGATCGAGGAGGCTTTTTGGATAGCGGAAGATAAAGTGTTTATTGTGTTGTACCTTTTGACCATAGTTTTAAGATGTATTGTATAGTGACCAAGAATCCTCGGCTCTGTAAAGTTAATTCGGTTGAGCCTTATCAAATAAATTAATAAACAAACAAAAAACTAACACCAATAAGTCCTTTGGCTCAAACCTTGTATACACTCCAACAATTGATCACATATCTAATGGATGAAATCCATGTTGATTTCACATAGCTTTCCTGTGATCACATAGCAGCAAATCCCACCTCGAATCCCACCACAAAATCACATGAATATTATGAGGCCGATGAAATTCATATGATTACATATGATACATATGATTCAAATAAAATTAATTGATTATTGTTTATTGTTTATTGAAAAATTCAACTGACAATTATTGTCTAAATGAATGAAACTTAAACTAAATCGTTACGGCCAACGGTACGGAAAAGGCCAAGTAGCCGATGACGAAACACGTCAGCTGATACATTGAAGTCGAACATAAAAAAAAGTTGTTGAATTGCCGGCTGATTGCTCAAATTGGCTCCAAATAATGGTTCCAAAAACAGAAAGTCGCGTTGACGAAGAGACCTCTCAGAGGCATACATATTTAACTGTGACAGCAGTGTTGGACAGTCAATGTCACCCGTAAGCAGCTTTCCAACGAACATAGCTTGAGCGACCGTCCGTCTCACCTCTAATGGCCCGATTCCCAGGCAACGCTCCTCGTACGGTGGCAAGTTCGTTGGGTCACGCCAGTTGAGGAAACGAAGAGCATATCTCACAAACTTGCGTTGACGGATTCAATTCTAGTGATCCAGCTAGTATGGAAAGGGCACCAAACAACTGAACTTGACTCCAATAAGGATCGCACAAGACCAATTCCACGCCAAATCGGTCAGTCACCAAACTTGACTATCTTCGATCTGGATGATACTTGGCACTTATTTTCAGTATGATAGACCAAGTATTTTCCGCAGGAGAGGAGACCCTTTTGACTTAAGAGTAATTTTTCAAAAGGGCCTATGTGTTTTTGCAGATGCTTCAAATGTGGAGAATTTGGGCACAAGAGCATGGATTGCAAAAATTGTGAGAAATGCTCTAGGTGCAGCCAACAACACAAAACGTCGGAGTGTGCGTCAACTGTATTGAAATGTCTTAATTGCTTGAAAACCAATAAAGAACGTAAAATAAACTTGGATGTCAATCATTCCGCATTTAGCTCTGAATGTTTGCTCTTTTTTGATCAGAAAAAAGCAGCTTGCGTTTCAATAAATAGCAGCCAAATTCCAGGAATGTGAATCAATTCGATTTTTTGTGTTTCAATATTGCGGGGTTGTCAACAAACTACGTAGTATTACCAACAATCAATACGAAACTAACGATTTTAAATTGGCTCACCACTTTAGTAGCCTATTGGTCCCAAGCAAACGATTAACGTACCCTATTCTAGTTGAAATTCTATTACTACACTATGTTTGTTTTGATTCGCTATGAAAGTTTGACAGATAACATCAGGGGTGTGTGGATTCATGCAGAACATGCAGGGGTGAGTGAAATAGCTTGGGACTGCTTGGCCCGCATAAACGCGAACCATAAATTGACCTTACCTAAAATGGTTAAAAATTGTTTATAATCCCTGCTAAACTTTAACTGAAATGGTTATGGAACTTTACATGAACGTTTAATGATAAAGTTTCAACCTTATGTATTATGGTTTTTTAGAACTGGACCTTACAAATAATGGGTTGTTAAGAACCATTACCGT
The DNA here is from genome assembly GCF_037179485.1 of Ochlerotatus camptorhynchus. Lineage (NCBI taxonomy): Eukaryota > Metazoa > Arthropoda > Insecta > Diptera > Culicidae > Ochlerotatus > Ochlerotatus camptorhynchus. Next base: position 210,910 of record NW_027040973.1, on the reverse strand, counting down.
TCCAAATTCTTGTTTTCTCCATACATTTTCGGAAAGAGAACTATATTAGAACCTTTTAACTTATGGTTTGAGAACTTTAATGGTAATGGTTATGGTAGTCAGTAAGGTCTACGAATGGTTTTGTAACATCGATCAACTTTATGTGGAATATATCGCGAATTGGTTGCCTGTAATTTACTGATTACCAATTCACGATATATTCCACGTAAAGTTGAGCGATAATACAAAACCATGAATGGACCTTACTGACTACCATAACCATTACCATTAATGTTCTCAAATCATAAGTAAAAACGTTCTTATATAGTTCTCTTTCTGAAAATGTATGGAGAAAACAAGAATTTGGAATGGTAATGGTTCTTAACAACCCATTATTTGTAAGGTCCAGTTCCAAAAAACCATAATACATAAGGTTGAAACTTTATCATTAAACGTTCATGTAAAGTTCCATAACTATTTCAGTTAAAGTTTAGCAGGGATTATAAACAATTTTTAACCATTTTAGGTAAGGTCAATTTATGGTTCGTGTTTATGCGGGGGGACCGTTGTTCTGGTACTGAGTGAGCCAAAAATAATAATGATTTTCTTCGGGACCCAGTGGTCTTAGAGTTACCTCTATGGTATTACGTCAGATTGTTGGGGAAAAACGTTCTCTTTTAGTTTTATTATCTGAAACTCATATTGTAGAAACTGAAGCTTTTGATCAGTATAGTATTCTGGGATGCATTGTTGTTGCTTGTTTATCACATTCTGGACACACTGGCGGTGTTGCTATTTATGTCAAAGAATCAGTAATTCAACCATTGTACCAACGAAGTTATTGATGGCAACTGGTTCTTGGGCATTACAGTTGTACGTGCTGCCGGAGATGAACCAGCCTGCGGCTGAAAATCTCCTAAATAGAGATAATAATAATAATAATAATAATAATAATAATAATAATAATACAGTTGTACGTTGCATGAAGATGGGTAATTATGGTGTTTTGAATCATTCTCCCAGTTCTAGTGACCAGCGTTTTGTTGAAGTTTTAGAGAACTGGCTCGAGACTTTCCTTGATTCTAGTTGATTAAGTACCACATGGCAACACTTCTACTGGATTGTACTAGCATTTTCAACAAATGTATTAGAATGTTTTGGTTCTATCTCTTTCACTCTACTCAAAACTGAAATGCATAAAAAAATGACAAAATGATACACTCTTTGCACTCTGTCAAAGTATCATTGTACACAAAATCAACTATGTTCAAATCAAAACAATAAAACTAACCCATCTGGTGGATGATGGCACAGCTTCCAAGAAAATTCTATTACAGTGAACCACATTATTTTAATGGATTTCTTCGCCAGTAAGTCGTCTGTCACTTTGTTTGTGGTCTTGCTTTATAGCTGCGCCTTTACCGACTGAGCTAAGGAAGGCCTTTACTCAACACTCACCATACTATAAAATGGTGCTCAATGGTTTATAAAGTAGTAGCAAAATGACAAACCATCTTTATTTTGAGTAATTGAGCAATTTACTTCTGTTTACATCACATGTACGATGCAGCATTGATGGAGCTGTGAAATTAAATTAATCTAGAAAGTACATCTGGAAAAGTCAAAAATGCACATCAGTCTGATCGTGAAAACATTTTCTTCTTCAATTCGAATGTTATATTGGAAGGATTTTACGCAGGCTTGATGAAAATTATGATTTAATGCTAAATTTCACGAATTTTATATGAAGTCTGTCAACATTATCATCATTATGCAGTGGCGACATCTGCGTCGAGCATTTACGGCAATCTCCCAATACAGAAGCAGCGTAGATGCACACTTCTCCATCGAAACAGCACCGCAGCTGAGCTGCGAGTGCTATGAAATAAAAGGGACATCGACTCAGAGATGCCAGATTTTTTTCTATGCAATTCCGCAGACTTATTCAAATCTAAGGATTTCTACGGATTTTTTTTAGTCGAGGGTGATATTTTTTTTTAGTTCTAAGGTGTTATTTTACGTTAAATGATAAATCGATGAAAGAACTTTTGAAAAACTACTAGGGACAGCCCTCTGGTGTTGTACGCAATGGTAACGTCGGACTATGTGGTCTTATATAATAAATGTTATTTGTTAACTCCAGCAGGACTTGTGTTATGTGTAGGAATAGGAATTTGAGCGGGGTTCTCTCTGTTTATACTCTTTAGTATGACTATGATTGCCCTGAAAAGAAGCTTTTGATATAAATTTTAGTTGGGACATGTTCAGAAATTTAACTCTTTTGGAAAATCTTGGTGGCCCTGAAAAGGGCCGATGGTAGTACAGACATGAATACCATGATACTGTTGCACCTGTAGTTTTTGGCATACTTTAACTGATTGCTTCCCGGGGATCCTTGTTAAGCCATAGCAAGATGTGCGCGTGAGGACTTCTACGGTGCTGAAATTCAATCATGTCAACCAGCTTGATGAAGTACACACAGCACGTGACTGGATCATCATTGACCTGAGTTGCAGTCAATTCCTGGATTGGATCTGTTAAGTCATTGCCATTGTGGCCTTCTGACAATCGATGTAGGAGATTCAACAAATGAAGCCACTTCATCTCATTTGCACTGAGTGTGAGAAACATCGTAGGCTCTCCCAATTAATTATATGATTTGAGTAGTAGCTATACTGAAGATCCGAGATATGTCGCCCCTTCAGTGATAGGAAAATCATTTTTGCAGTATGGAGAATATCAGAAAATCCACGATTTGTGACTAAATATGCTTTCACAGAAGGAAACAAATAAACGAGTGTTTGCCTTATCACCATAGTAATGTACTCGTGCAATTTTCATGCACCTAAAACTGCCCATAAAGACGATAATGAATAAAAACTGAAAATTTTCATGCATTTCAAAATGGTTTCCTACCATTCCCATACACGGAAACAAATCCGATTCCATTTTCATGAATAAAAAATCATGAAATGAAAAAACTTGTCATCCCATGAAATCGTAACAATGATTCATGATTTTGTCATGGAAATTCATGATTTCATAATGCAGTGGAATCAAGACCGCTACAAGCGTTACACGTACTTGGCAAACCGTGTTCATAAACCACACTACATAGGTATCTGTTACACACCTTTTGTCTTCCATTTTATACAAGTACTGATAGTCTAGTGGTCAAAGTATGGGTTTAATGATCTCAAGGTTCTTGGTTCGAATCCATTCTGACGCTTTATTTTATTCTTTTTACAATTTTTGGTTAAAAGTTAAACCCATGAATTAGCTCATGATTTCAACTCGGATGATTCATGATTTTGGGAATGTTTGCTGCGTTACGGAAAAGTTGCTCATGATATCATGAATATTATTCATGGTGTATTTTCATAACATAAAAATACGCTGTGTTCATGAAATCATGAGTCATTTGTCTCATTTCGGAGATCAGATTTTTTCCCGTGTACATTCGAAAGTGACTGGCCCTCTGAATGTGGATGATGTCAAAGACAACAAAACATGATTCCTTTGTTGCCAATACTGTACTGAATTCGATATTGATTTGAGGAAGGATAGATTTCGCTCAATGCACTGCTCCGTGAATAAGGCGGTCCTTAATGTTGACACGTGTGATGTTTACGGTCCCCGGGAACTTAAGAATGCATTGCAAGCCTTCGGAAACTCTAAGGAGAAGAACTTTCATTGCCATATACAGCATATGTTGTGGTTTGGCCACACGCCTGTCTTGACGACGAGTTTTACTGGATGCAATCATGAAATATGTCACGCCGTGCTCGTCATATATTATGACAGAGGAACCCTGTTTGCGCGGGAGCGATCTCCAGGCAATGAGGTAAAGACAAGGTGAGGAGCAACGCATATTGCCATTGTGTTAGTAGGGAAACAAATCAAAAACAAGTTGAGGCCAGGTTTGGTGACGTCACTATTTGAAACTGGAAATTCAGTTGTTGTGAAGGATATTGTGTTTGCTGGTAGTTATTCAATTCAATGTGGTTGAGTATCACTCAAAATGTTGCAATGGTTCGAGAGCAGCGATTATCAAATAAACCATTTGTGGGATAGTTCTACCATCGGGGTTGCCGCTCGTTTATGATACCTATTTGTTTATTAGGGTACGTGTTCACCCACGTGAAAGTGCTAAGAATCTGTCATAGAAACCTATTTTTAAAAAGTAATAAAAATGTCAGATCACACAATTGGTGAATAAATTCAGGTTTTTAAATGATTTCGAAGTGCTTACTACCTATGACGTTACCTAATTTGGATTTGAAGGACACATTTTTCCAAAAGGTTGTACATGTGATCCTTTTGCCCCATACTGATATTTTTACCACGTAAGTAAAAAAAAATATAATTTTGTTGTGAATTTACGTTTAATTTTTAAACGTATTATTATACTGCCTGTGGAAGTATAATTGTTCCATGTGTATATGGAATCACATAGCACATGGGACAATTATGCTTCCACCGGTAGTATAGTTCAAACCCTTAAAACTCAGTAGGATTATATAATTAGTTTTACGTCGATATTATGGAATTTTATTCGACTTACGTTAGGGTGGTCATCTTGCCCCCCTTTTCTATTTGCAACAGCGAATAATGTTGTATTTAATGTAAATTTCTTTTTTTTTCAATTCTGATTGTAATTATATTGATTTGTCATGGATATATGCAAAAGGTTTATTCAAATAAGCATCGTTTAGTCGTTTACATTTATGATAACAAATTATAAACTAGTTACAAAAATGCTCCGGCCTGTTTGAATTCTTACTCACTAATGCACTTCTTTGATCCACGTTTGTGGCACTATTTATTTGCATCATTTTAATTTACTTCACGGTTTCATTTTTGTGATTTGAGCCGTTTTTAGTTTGAGTACATCTTCTGGCAACTGCGGAAATTGATTTTTAAGTTTTCGCAAAGTCCTTTAACTAACATTTTTTTTTTCTTTTTAAAGCCAATTTCACTTCCTTCTGGTCCAGTGTTATGCATCCAGTTGAAACAAGAATCGAGTTGCTCTCCAACTTCAAACCATTCCTGAGATGACATCACCTACCGAAATATCCTGAACGTAGTTTTTCTTATTCATTCCTGAATCGTTTCCAACTTTTAGTTGGTACGTGAATGATCCTAAATTGGGATGATCCTTAGTTTGCGATTTGGCTGTGTTACCCATGGCATATTCAAAGCCGTCAGCTTCCTCGATATTCCGTAATTTGGACTCATGAACAAATGGATTTACTAGTATGTTTCGTGCCTTGCTTGCCCAGCAGGTAAAGCACTCGTTTGAAAAATGCTGCGAGCAAATATACAGGGTATTTCCCGGGTCACTGTTGAGTACACAAAATTTGATCCATTGGAACCGTGCTTTACCGTCCTTCGGAAACACATGGAAGCTCACGGTTCCTTCACTTATTTCAGCATCCATATAGAAGAAACCAAGCACACGTTCACTGCACACTTCGGCATTATTAACGCGAGATTCAACGGCTAAAACGATTTAAACATATAACTTCCACCGAGCGGCGATGGAAAAACTGGTAGTATCAAAACGTAAATACAAATGGTGACGTAGGCAACGCGAGAGGAAAAAATAAATAACACTAATCAGCTGTTCGGTCTGTGTGTATTAGTGAGGATTTCCTCACCTTTGTATAGAGCTCATTGATCTCCAGGCATTTGTCCTCATTCCAGAGGAGCGTTTCCTGTTGCCCAAGCAGCAATTCTGTCTCATTATCCACGGCAATGGTTTCCAGCTCAATTTGAGGATCCACTGCAGGGGTTTCAAGACCATTTTTGGCGATCTGATCAATTGTGATCCCGTAGCGGTGGTACAGTGGTATCGTAATCTAATAAGAAAGCCACGCTTTAACCGTAGTTTCCTTTTAAAGCCAGACAAGTACGACGACTTATGGATTACGTGCTTTTTGATGAACACGTTGAAGGCCTGATCATCATCGAGCTGACGGGGAAGAGAGCGTCGTCTCTCTTACATAACGCAAACGGTTGAACAACATTCGAGCAAAAAGAAAATTATCAAATAACTATCATATGACATATGTGATTTCGTTCTAATTCCTAAATTTGGTTTAAATTAAACCATTTCTGATCTGACCATAATAACTAGGACATCGTTGCTTGCTATTTTCAGAATTCACACGAGCAAAACATTAGCAGCTCTTATTATGAGAAAAACTAAAATACATACAGAGCCTGTCGTATGACATTTTAGTTTGGTACTGTAATTTGAAAGCTTGTTTTGCAAGTGTCGGAAGCAAAGGCAGTCAATTATCACAGAAAATGTGTCGACTACGGTGACCGCTTACAAGACTGGTCTCGACACGACTTTTATTTGCCTTCACACGGCACCGTCGAAAACATTTCTCTTCAAGCAAAGATTGACAGTATATTATAGGAACTTTCGGTGGAGTGAAGAGAGGCCATGTTTCACGCACAGTCTGACGGGATATTTCATAGGAGGGAAGAGCTACAGAGTCGCCGTCAACGCCAAATTATTCTATCAAAAAGCGGATAAGTGAGCAAGAAAACGGTTGACAAGTTGCAGGGGTATATTTTACTTTATGCTTTTTTCCCTTCAGAATCAGATTATACTCTAGATTGTAAAATTCGATTCTGAAGGGAGACGTACACTGAAGAAAAAAAATCCGTAGAAACTGTACCGAATTTCGTAGATTTTGCCTACGGATCCGTATTTCCGCAAAAATTTGTAAAATCCGTAGATCTACGGAGATTTCCGTATACGATCTATAGATCTGGCATCTCTGCACTCAAAAATATTAAAAAACGAATATAGATTAAATTTTATGCATTTTATGCTTTTTCAAAATTTATACATTGGTTCGATTAAAATTTTCGTCAAAATTATACTAAGACCGAATAACGGAGTGGAATTCGATCAGTGTTTACTAAAATGACAGGAAAAAGAACATCTGGATTCCCTTCGGAGCTTCGTGCTGGTGAAGAGCTTCCCTAATAAAATTTGTATGGTTATTTTGCTTAACGACGTGTTTAGGGTATCATCCCAACCATTTGTGGAATAGTTCAATAATTTGGGTTATGGTTCGGGTATGGTGTTTTTTTATTAGGGTTTGTCCCGGCGGATTTCTACTGCGCCTGTGATCTGCTGGGCAGCATCGAAATTGTAAGTATTTTTTTTAAATAATATTCATTAAAAATAAACTAATTAAAAAAGCTTCCTGAGACAATTTTTATTTCTATTTGAAAACAATAATATTTACCATAAATAAAATAAAGAAGCGAAAAATACATTCTCTCGAATAAACCGTACCTATGCATTGTAAGTATATTTCGATATTATACTATGGCACGCATAAACCATTTTTATACTAAGTTTGCATTCTCTCCCTTTATACCGACCTTTGCGTCGGTACGGAGAGTTGCGATTTAGCGTAACTTTTATACTATTTAGAGCAACCGTAACGGTACGCTGCTAAACTCATGTTAGCAGCCCTCATCATAGCGCAGCTACCGTATCGGGGGTTGCCATTCGAGTAACTAAAATAGCAGTCGGCTTCTCGGTGAGAAGCGCGCTACCAAATTTAGCAGCGCGGGAGAAAGGTTGCTATCGTCAAAATGCTCACTACCGGTACGGACAAAGGCGAGTAAATTGATAACCGCGATAGCAGCAACTCCCCGGCAAGGTGACAGATAATCTTAGTTTCACGTACCCACTTGCAAATAGTAGATGTCGCCACACAACGTAAACAAAGGGACTGCCCTTCACCGCCGCAATGGTATTTCTCTATGGGAAGGCAACTTTTTGTTTCACCATGTGTGGATGTCAAACAACAAGCAAGAATGCCATGTGAAAAGAGCGATTTATGATTTTCGTGGTGAAATGAAATAAATCCAAACAAATTGGAACAGATTGATGGAAGTTTTTCTTATATAATCAAATAGAAATAAAAACACATTGGTTGATTCTATTATATTTTGCTCTTGAATATTATCAGTCTTAAGAATAATGTTTCTGAGCATACTTGTGCGGTGAAGACTTGCAATAAAAAGCCGTATCATTAAAAACAGTTTACTTCCCCATCTTTCTATTGAGGGGTGTAAGAGATGAACTAGCCTCAGGCTAAAAATCTCTAAAATAAAGATTTAAAAAAAAAAAAAAAAAAAAAAATATTGAGGGGTGAAAAAAAATACAAAATTGATTCTTATTCGCGGTGAGTAGCAGGTTTGCTGTGTGAACACTAACATTTCGTATATTCATTCAAACATGAAGAAATAAATAAATTAAATTAAAATAAGCGTCTCTCAACAAAAGATATTCATAATGAGCTTCTAAAACGAATAAATTTCAGTGATTGTCTTTTGTTACACCCGTCCGTTTAATTAACATTGTTCCCCACCAACTTGAAGTTTCAAGAAACAGATGAGGCTATCTGTTTTTATGTTCAGTATTTTATTTACTTTATTTACATATCTGCATTCACCCTATTCAGATAACACTTCTGAAATTTGTGAGTTTGACAGAACCACCAGCACCAAATTTTCGGAGTACACTGGAAATGTACTGGACTTGTCAAGTTGCCCCCGGGTTGGATAGCAGCGACCGGTGTGGAGAAGAGTGACTAAACTAAAATGAGAGCGCTGTGCGCTGTTAAAATAGTCGCGCAAATGACAACGACCGCTACGGTTGCTCTTAGATTTCAATATTTTTTGAGTGTGCATCGACTTATTACACTCAAAAAATATTGAAATCTAAATAGTATAAAAGTTACGCTAAATCGCAACTCTCCGTACCGACGTAAAGCGCTCCGTCTGTCACTTCGTTTGTGGTTTATGCGTGTCATAGTATAAAATCGAAATATACTTACAATGCATAGATACGGTTTATTCAAGAGAATTTATTTTTCGCTTTTTTATTTGATTTATGGTAAATATTATTGCTTTCAAATAAAAATAAAAATTGTCTCAGGACGCTTTTTTAATTAGTTTATTTTTTATGAATTTTATTTAAAAAAAAGGTCCCGAAATAACTTGCTCAACTTTTTGGCTCAGCTCTGGTACTCTCTTCGGTCCCAAGCTAATCGATTCACCCCTTGAAACATAGGAAAAACCAATAACCCCTCATTTTATCTGTCAAACTTTCATAGCGAATCAAAACAAACATTGCGTAGTACTAGAATTTCGACTAGAATGGGGTACGTTAATCGTTTGCTTGGGACCAATAGGCTAGTCAAGTAGTGAGCCAATTTAAAATCGTTAGTTTAGTATTGATTGTTGGTAGAAATCCTCAGGGACAAAGCTCTTCACCAGCACGAAGCTCCGAAGGGAAGCCAGATGTTCTGTTTCCTATCATTTCAGTAAACACTGATCGAATTCCACTCCGTTATTCGGACTTAGTATAATCATAGAGGTAACTCAAAGACCACTGGGTCCCGAAGAAAATCATTGTTATTTTTGGCTCACTCAGTACCAGAACAACGGTCCCGAGCAGTCCCAAGCTATTTCACTCACCCCTGCATGTTCTGCATGAATCCACACACCCCTGATGTTATCTGTCAAACTTTCATAGCGAATCAAAACAAACATAGTGTAGTAATAGAATTGCAACTAGAATAGGGTACGTTAATCGTTTGCTTGGGACCAATAGGCTACTAAAGTGGTGAGCCAATTTAAAATCGTTAGTTTCGTATTGATTGTTGGTATAATTCTGACGAAAATTTTAATCGAACCAATGTATAAACTTTGAAAAACCATAAAATGCATAAAATTTAATCTATACTCGTTTTGTAATATTTTTGAGTGTACCACTACCTACCCCACATATCGTTGTGCTTTCTGCTGAGACTGAGCAATATTCGATACCGCGAAACATCTCCGCAGTTATGTTTTCTTTCGGCGCAGGAGATGTGCGGTAATCGAAAGTTAAGAATGTAGCTCAACATTTACAATAACATTCCACCAAACTTTCATGTGCGTAGTCCACTGCAACAGCCGAACGTACTAACGAATAGGGTGACCATAGCGCATTTTAAGAAAACGTCACAAGTTTTTATGGCTGTTTTAAATCAATAATATACTGGGGTGCAAATCAAAAAATATGTGTGGTGAAGGAGTGTTAGGTTTTGAACGCTTGTAACTTTTTCATTTATAGATGAAATTTAAATCCAAATACGCCAATCGATAGGATATTACATTACTAAATAAATATTTATCCAATTTTTCTGTAATTAAACTTTTGAAAATGTACAAATGGTAATTTTATCACTGTTTTCATGAAGTAAGTCTTTTTCCCAAACCCAGTCATCATAAACGAATACCACTTGGTTGCACATCATTCTGCCTGAACCTGAAAAGTTATAAATCAGCGCTGCTCTCCTGCCTGTGCTCATTACCGCTTCGGACGGCGTGGCACTAGGTCCTGCAGCAAGCAGGACCAAGTCAGCTGCCAAAGGTGGATCACGGCGTGTCCACAATGAGGAATGAGACTTGAAAAAACGTGCATGTAAAACCACCCTCCCCCCCCCCCCCCTTAACATAACCCGAAAAAGACATGGACTTTGACGATCATTTTTTCCGGGAAATAAATTCTAAGCAAACCACAATTATGTATAAACAATTAATTTTTTACATGCAGAGTCAACATTTTCAAAAACAAAATTGCTTAACAGGAGACATACACTCGATGAATTACCAACAACTGACTGTAAAACATATCTGGTACCTCGATATATGCAATCATACTAACATCCAAAGTCCATCCTTTTTTACATATTCTTCACAAAAGAAACTTTTTGCTCCGCCCCATTCATAAAAAACTGCGGGAAATCCTGTCAGGTGCGGTTGCACATCGTTCTGCTTGAACCTGAAAAGATATAAAAGAGCGCTGCTGTCGTGCTTTTGCTCATTGTCGCCTCGGATGGCGTGGCACATGGTCCTGCAGCAAGCAGGACCAAGTCAGTGGCAAAAGGTGGATCACGGCGTGACCACAATGAAGAATGCGACACAATGAGGAAAAGAAAAGATATAAATCAGCGCTGCTCTCCTGCCTCTGCTCATTACCGCTTCGGACGGCGTGGCACTAGGTCCTGCAGCAAACAGGACCAAGTCAGCTGCCAAAGGTGGATCACGGCGTGTCCACAATGAGGAATGAGACTTGAAAAAACGTGCATGTAAAACCCCCTCCCCCTCCCCCCTTAACATAACCCGAAAAAGACATGGACTTTGACGATCATTTTTTTCCGGGAAATAAATTTTAAGCAAACCACAATTATGTATAAACAATTAATTTTTTACATGCAGAGTCAACATTTTCAAAAACAAAATTGCTTAACAGGAGACATACACTCGATGAATTACCAACAACTGACTGTAAAACATATCTGGTACCTCGATATATGCAATTATACTAACATCCAAAGTCCATCCTTTTTTACATATTCTGCACAAAAGAAACTTTTTGCTCCGCCCCATTCATAAAAAAAACTGCGGGAAATCCTGTCAGGTGCGGTTGCACATCGTTCTGCTTGAACCTGAAAAGATATAAAAGAGCGCTGCTGTCGTGCTTTTGCTCATTGTCGCCTCGGACGGCGTGGCACTTGGTCCTGCAGCAAGCAGGACCAAGTCAGTGGCAAAAGGTGGATCACGGCGTGACCACAATGAAGAATGCGACACAATGAGGAAAAGGAATGTATGTAAACCCCCTCCCCCCTTCACAACCTCTCCCCCCCTCAACAATAACCCGAAAAAGACATGGACTTTGACGATCACTTTTTTCCGGGAAATAAATTTTAAACAAACCACAATTATTAGGGCCCATGCATTAATTATGTCACGCTAAATCAAGTAAAAAATTACACCCTCCTCCCCATATCGTGACGTTTTCCCTATACCTAATGCATTGCTTGTCACACAATCTTATAACCTCCCCACCTCCCCCCTTAGAGCGTGACATAATATATCAACCCTTAGTAAAAATAGAAGTTTTTCCTTTAATTTCTTCCTGCACCAAAACTTTCAAATTTGAGAAAACAAAATTGCTTGAAAGACATATTCGATTATATTATGTTGGTGAATTACACACAACTGACTGTAAAACATATCTGGTACCTACACATGAAATTATATTAACATCCAAAGTCCATCCTTTTTTCCATATTCTGCACAAAAGAAACGTTTTGCAACGCCCCCCCCCCCCCCATTCTTAATAAAATGGCGGGAAATCCTGTCAGTTGTGGAGCTTAGAAAGTATGTTTTGTGCAGAATATGTAAAAAAGGAGGGACTGGGATGTATTTTTTCTGCAAAATATGTAAAAAAGGAGGGACGTCGGATGCATAGCAATATTAAGAACTGCAGGAAATGTTGCAGTTGACGTATTCTACAATGTGCAGTTGACGTATTCTACAATGTGTTGCTTGAAATAATACTTGAAGAAGTGCCAACTAAAAGAAGAAGACGTCAGAGTCATGCAAAATATCCAGTTTGGTACAACAGGGAACTGAAAAATTTAAAAAATCGAAAGCAAAAAGCGCACAAATTTTATAAAAAATATAATAGTGAAGAAAATTTGGCATACTATTTAGACATTTGCGATCAGTTAAATTTGGCCGTGAATATGGCATTTGAGGAGTATAATTTAAAAACTGAACTTGAAATAAAATCTTGTCCTAGAAACTTCTTCAATTATGTGAAAACCAAATTAAAATCTGATAATTTTCCCTCAAAGATGCATTTGGACGATAGGATAGGTGAGAACTCGGATGATATATGCAATTTGTTTGCATATTTCTTCCAAGAAATATATACTACGTTTTCAGAAGAGGACCGTGATCGTGAATATTTTGAATCATATCCAGAATTTTCAAGTGACATCAGCGTAAGTCAAATCAAGGTTCATGATATCTTAAAGGGTTTAAACAATTTAGATGCATCTAAAGGTCCTGGCCCTGACGGTGTTCCGCCAGTTTTTATGAAAACTTTAGCAATTGAACTTACTGCTCCATTATTTTGGATTTTCAATATGTCACTGGAATCCGGAAACTTCCCTAAAATATGGAAAAACTCGTTTTTAGTGCCTATCTTTAAATTGGGTAAAAAATCCGACATCCGTAATTATCGTGGTATAGCTATTATCTCTTGCATTCCGAAACTTTTCGAGGCGATTGTAAATGAAAAACTCTTTCTTCAAATTAAAAACAGAATAACTACTATGCAGCATGGCTTCTTTAAAGGCCGTTCAACAACTACGAATTTGCTCGAATTAATTAATTATTCCTTGAATGCAATGGATAACGGAAACCATGTAGAAGTGTTGTATACAGATTTCAGCAAAGCGTTTGATCGAATTGACATACCCATGCTTCTTTTTAAACTTCAAAAAATGGGAATTCATTACGCACTCCTCAAGTGGCTTGAATCATATTTAACTGACCGTCATCAAATAGTAAAATACAAAGGAAAGATATCAAATCCCGTTGACGTCACTTCAGGAGTTCATCAAGGCTCCCATTTAGGACCACTTTTATTTATTCTCTTCGTCAATGACATATCTTTCATTATTGAGAAATTGAAAGTTTTAATATATGCTGACGACATTAAACTTTTTTTGGAAATAAAAGATGCCAAAGACATCATCACATTCAAAGAGGAAATTCAAATATTCCATACTTGGTGTCAAAAAGCCTGCTACAATTAAATATAAAAAAAATGTATCTCCATTACCATTAGTAGAAAACAAAAGCTACCCGATATAACAGTCACTTTAGGAAACCAGATCGTAGAAAAGTGTGATAGAGTCAGGGATCTAGGTGTTATTTTGGACTCAAAACTTACTTTCACCGATCATTATAACACAATTATTAACAGAGCTAACAACATGCTTGGTTTCATAAAACGTTTCTGCTATAACTTTCACGATCCGTATACGATTAAAACATTGTACATAGCTTATGTAAGATCGATATTAGAATATAGCAGCATAGTTTGGTCACCTTTTTCAATCACACACGAAGAAAGAATAGAGTCCGTTCAAAAGCAGTTTCTATTGTATGCACTCCGCAAGTTAGGTTGGACTGTATTTCCTCTGCCATCTTACACAGCTCGGTGTATGCTCATAAATATCCAAACATTAAAAAAGCGTCGTGAATTTGCTATGATTTCTTTCGTAAACGATATCGTATCACATCGAATTGATTCAATAGAACTATTGTCATCCTTAAATTTATATACACCATCTAGGCATTTACGAAATAGAAATATATTTGCTACAAATCGTCATCGTACGAATTATGCCAAATGTGGATCCTTGAACCAAATGATGGATACATATAATAAGCACTGCGATAACTTTGACTTTACAATGACAAAAACCAAATTAAAGCAATATATTAATTCGTCGCATAACGTCAACTAGAAGTAATGTTTTAACTTGTTCTTAAGACATATTATAAAAATATAAACAAAGACAAAATTGTAAAAATAGCACCTAAGACAACAATTGTAAAACGGTCTACACTGATTGACGACAAATAAATAAATAATAAAATAAGCATATATCATGCATCATATCACATAACATATGTGGAACTCGATCATAAAAAGTCGACCCCATTTCAGTGACTTCAAGTGGTATAGTAGGACATCGATCTGTCAAACTGATTATACCAGCTGTAAAATAAGAAAGGAAATCAAGGGGGTAGTCAATTCTAATAAAATATTTCTAACGTGGTTCTATGCCTTCTTACTGCTCTTGAACTCATGTCTTTGTATTGCCATAATAACTTACGTTCTTTATTTATAATCATATAGCTTTATTTTTAATTATAAATTATCGTTTGCATAAAAAGGAAACATTTTTCGAAGATGTTTTCAGCGATCACCTGCCACCTATAAAACGTAATTTTAAGCTGCCATGTGTTATCTGTTGACAATTCAATTTTGAATGCGTTACGTATTGCTTTTCTGTAATTGTGATCAAAAATTTGAGAAACTCCAAGCGAATACTTGTGTATTTCTTTAAATTTGCGTGGGTATTTTTATTTTCCATTTGCTTTCTCAATGATAAACTTAGATAACAAATGTATGCACCATTTTTTCCATATATTTTTTTGTGGGAACCAATTACATCAAACTTTGAATTCATTTCATAACGTAGGAAAAAAAAATACGACCGCGCAAATTAGGTGTTTGATGCATAGAATTTCAAGCAGCAACATTTTACAACAAGTGTCCTGGTTTATATAGGTATATACTAGGGGCAAGACAGCTGTACTCAGAGTAAATATATTTGCAGCGAGTAAATTTGAGCTACTCATATTTACTCAAAAATAATCAAAGTAATCTCGATTTTCTGAACAAAAAAAAAATATCGTCTGACAGCATATTTGGTTTTCTATATAAACACAGTTTTCAAGCATTAAAAGATAGAAGGCAGACCAGGGATTTATTGGTTAAAGCTGTAAATATTCAAAGAATCACGTGAATATATATGCAGCCATTGCGCATTACTGCTGGGAAATCACTCGACACAGAAATACCGCAAAATAGGACTTACCTTTCCTGGAAGTATTTGGCAATCCTGAAGATAAACCCTACGATTCTGGAGGCTTTTTTGAAGGCATACGAGATGTGAATGAAAGAGAATGAGTACGAGCTCTCGTACACTGAAACAAAGATAATAGTTAGGAATACTATTTTGCAGAAAACACTTATTTTCAGTATAACTACGCTTAATACCGTTAAATCTACCATGATTTCAGTATAGTTGACTATAAATATAATCAAATTTACTACCATTCTGTCAAAACTACTATGCTGACTCAAACGGCATAGTAGTTTTGAAAGAAAAAATAGTCAAATAAACGAATTTCGTTTCTGCACAAATCTATTGGTGGGAGTATTTAATTTAAACCATCAATATAGTATTTTTGCCAATGGATTTTGTTTCTGTGTAGCCACATCCAATGGGCCGTGATGCCAGTATTCAACATTAGTCGTACCAACATTATATGACAGTGACACAAACACTGTCATAAGTGAGGGAAAGAAATCTGTGAATATTAAGTCCCATATTTATGTACCTCACAAAACTGTTGTCGTTGAAGATGTTTGATGATGTGGTGGTGTTATTTCATGACTATACATGTTGATACTCAACTAGAGATTCAAGAAGTTTCAGCCCTGTGAACATAAATACACAGACAAACAGACATAACACATTGAATATTTCTCACTGTAAAACCATAGAGGTAACTCTAAGACCACTGGGTCCCGAAGAAAATCATTATTATTTTTGGCTCACTCAGTACCAGAACAACGGTCCCAAGCAGTCCCAAGCTATTTCACTCACCCCTGCATGTTCTGCATGAATCCACACACCCCTGATGTTATCTGTCAAACTTTCATAGCGAATCAAAACAATCATAGTGTAGTAATAGAATTTCAACTAGAATGGGATACGCCATAGAAGCAACAATCAATACGAAACTAACGATTTTAAATTGGCTCACCACTTTAGTAGCCTATTGGTCCCAAGCAAACGATTAACGTACCCTATTCTAGTTGAAATTCTATTACTACACTATGTTTGTTTTGATTCGCTATGAAAGTTTGACAGATAACATCAGGGGTGTGTGGATTCATGCAGAACATGCAGGGGCGAGTGAAATAGCTTGGGACTGCTTGGGACCGTTGTTCTGGTACTGAGTGAGCCAAAAATAATAATGATTTTCTTCGGGACCCAGTGGTCTTAGAGTTACCTCTATGATAGAAGTACTTGGGACCAATAGGCTACTCAAGCAGTGAATCAATTTAAAATCGTTAGTTTCCACCCCCTGGTAAAACATCGTCGCTAAAACATTACCGCCATCTATTGAGTACACTGTGGTGGGTAGTACGCTGAACAGATGGCGGTAGTGTGTAAACGTCAAACGCAAGGGAATTAACTATGCGTGCCACAGGTGGCGGTCCTACCAACTACGATACTTTTAAATTGACCGTTAAATGCTTGTTCGATGAACAACTTGCGAGTGTTATGTCTGTTTGTCTGTGATAAATAGATTATCTCGCACAGCCTGTAAAAGATCCCTCTCATCTTGTTGAACTAATTTGAGACATGGAGAAATCCAACATTAATATTAAGGTATATCGTGACAAGTACAACTAGAACCCAGGCAGTAGGCTCTGCCCGCGAACGGTTGGTTTTGTTTTCGCTGGCGCTGATTTCATCTGTTTTTCGCATATTTTTTAATTGTACCAAATCAAACAAATATTAGTTTTCGCGAGTGGATAAGTGTAAATAAAGACCTATCACGTCTTAAGAAGTTTTTTTAGTGATATTGTACACTGAACGAATTTGACATATTATATATATATAATATATGTGTCATAAATCAATCGAAGTAAAGTTTATGTGAAAATAACATGAAATTTACTTCTTCTTTTGACACATATATTTAATCGATTTCTAAAAATAAATTCGAAAAATAAACATCAGGCAGTGGGAGCTTTCACAGTTGTGCCTTCTTTTTTATTGTAGCTGATTTGGGATTCGATCAAGATCTGTTGAGGTGTGATGCTTTCGGTGTCTGTGCTCGATTCCACTGGGCCACGGCTGACTTCAAGATTGAGCTCGTTCAAATAGCATGAAGTAAGAACAGCTCTCCCGACATGGAATGTAGTGCAACTTTATGCTCGTTTTGCTAGAGTGAAGACAAATAGCACTGACAAATTTATGTTCCGTTTCGGTGGTGTGGTTTGTTCAAATCTTTCTTAATGCACCTGTGTGCAATAAATCAACGACTAAATTATATGATTTGATAGAACTGGCTCATGAAGTTCGAATACTACTTAGGGCTGGAATCTGAATTAGCCGTGTAGAAGGCTTACAATTAGAATCATAGCAAAGTAAATATTACAGTAGAATCATTTTTTTTTTCAATCTCAATACATTCTTTTCTGGAACCAATTATCATATGAAACAATAACAAACAAAGATTATTCAATACAGTATCATTGTTGTTAGTAGTATTTAGTTCAACTAATCATTTTAATGAGTGTACGTTAACATCGTTGACAATTGTTTCAATAATTTATAAAGAACAATCATGTAAGATGTATTTTATTGGGAGCGATATTCATCCCAGAAAAACATGCAAAAACAAATGCTTGCTGTTGGATTTCTTAAAAGGCATTTCTATATGACTATTTAATGATTGGGATAGATCTGTTTACAATCTTTAAACGTCAAAAATCAAAGCAAGCTATTACAATGAGATATACATGTTTTCCTATACTGCAAAGTTAAATGACAGTCCAATAGTTTCTACATGTCTATTTACACGCGACATATCAACAAACGTCAAAAATCAGTAAAAGCAACTCCAATAAAATATACATGATTATCTTATAAGATATATATTTTAGTGAGCAATATTCATCATGAAAACAGGTATATTTTACTGAATTTTCTCATAGTGCAAACTTATATGATTTTCCATTAGTTTCTAGATGTCTGTTCCCACCCATGACATATCAACAGTTTTTCACCATGAAATATATCAGACAATATTCATATACTTCTTACCTTCGCTAACCACGTTCGAAGCAAAGTATTATCAAGTACTAAGTATGTGAAATTACGATAGAAATCATTCCATATTGCAGTCATAGTTTTTAAGTGATAATCCAATGGAATCTATCAATTATCACATAGAATGAATAAATCTGCTGACATTGCTATGTTATAAGATGGATCCAATAAACGGTACATGTCGATTTGTTTCAGTGTAATTAACGTGAAAAATCTGGGACAAAAATTTGTTTCGAGTAGCTGTGTTGCTGTGGTGTCTCGTCGCTCGGTTTTTCATTTCGCTTGTTTATGGTGCTTTGCCTCCCTCCCAAGAAGAGTTTTACCGGGTATTTTTTTTCTTTTCTTGGTGCTGGCGTTCTGCCTTCTGGAGGAGGCAAGCAAATAAGGTGTCAAGGAAAAATTCGGTGCAAATGAAAAACTTCGAATGTGATTCAAAATGTCGTGTTGGGTTGTAAAAACAACGCGGAAGATTTTTTCGATAACCACGAGTGAACAAACCGGTCCTTTTTTGGAGGCAGAATTTGGTGAGATCCATCTGATTTATAATCAATCATAAATGCATATTTCCATACATTACTAAATACGCGCCAGATTTCGAAACATCACATTTCGAAATCTGGAAGTGTGTTTGCAGCAGGGATCGGGTGCTACTCAATTTTTTGCGAGTAAAACACACGCTGTTGCGAGACTGCACTTTCATTTCCAAAGAGACGTGAAAGAGCAGTTTAAATCGTGCAGCACATTTCATTCTTCTTGTGTTGGAGAGCTGCCGCTCCAACGGTGTTAAGTCTCTTTCTCTCTCTCTTTGTTTCTCCGACAGTGTACTTTCTCTATAACTGTAGCGTTATAGGATAGCTAGCATCAGTGCTGTTAATTTTCATATCATTTGATTGAAGATGAACCAATACAACTATTAAATCGATTCAGAGAAAAAAATCTCTCGTGCCCATCATTTGAAGAGCCCCTTTCTCATTCGAAGCTCATTGTCACTGTCAATTGAGTCCCCCACTATCATTTGATATACGACAGTGGAGTGTGGAAGAAACCCAGCAAAATGGTCCCGAACAGACAAGTCAGCCCGATGTCGGATCAATGTAAGGTTAATTTAGGGTCGATGTCGACCCAATGTCGTGTTGTTGTTTGATCAATTTGGGGTTTATGTCGGGTCAATGTCAGGTCAACATCGGGTTGGGGTTTGCTTGAAGTCAGGTTGGTGTCGGGTTGGCTTAGATTTTTCGCCGGAATGTCGACCCTTGTGAAGAAAATTACACGTCGATCTTAAAAACATCTCTTGAGGAAAAGCATAAAAATTTGCATTTTCCTACGCTTCTGAATACCATACAGTCACTGCAACATATATTATATGAGTGTAAAAATATTCTGCACCCAGCCTAAAATAAGCAGCCATTCTTGTAAATCTCTAAGCCACGTCTCTCCCGATTGAAAAGTGCTACTCCCGTCATAACACCGTGCACTACTCGATTGTGCTATACGCGAGTAGCACCCAACCCGGGGGCAACTTGACAATTCCAGTACTTTTCCAGTGTACCCCGAAAATTTGGTGCTGGTGGTTCTGTCAAACTTACAAATTTCAGAAGTGTTATCTGAATAGGGCGAATGCGGAAATGACATACAGTAAATTAAAAGTATTTTTAAAGATAATCTTATTGCATATACATAATCAGTTTATTAATCTTTTTTTGTGAAGCCGCGTATGTCTTTGAGCAGAACAAAACCAAAAGCTTAAACATATGATTTGTAAAACGAAAATAAGTGATTGCCATCGAATGAATCGAAACAAATGAGAATTGAGCGTGGATACTTTCGATGTTTTCGACGCTATTGCTATTGTCGTCGATGATGAACAAAGAAAGAATGGTTTTGCAGCGAGAAAGAGCGTACTAATTAAATGCATTTAGTACTGCATAATATACAATTTGAGGTAATAGCTTAAAAGAGTACAATGTTAGTACAATCAACCGTATGAAACTAACGATTTTAAATTGGCTCACTACTTGACTAGCCTATCGGTCCCAAGTACATCTAAAAACGTACCCCATTCTAGTCGAAGTTCAAGTACTACACTATGTTAGTGCATGGATATACGAAATGTTAGTTTTCACACAGCAAACCTGTTACTCACCGCGAATAAGAATCAATTTTGTATTTTTTTAACCCCGCAATATAAGTATGGGGAAGTAAATTCTTTTTATTGATACGGCTTTTATCTTCATCGCACAGCTATGCTCAGAAACATTATTCTCAAGGCTGATAATATTCAAGAGCAAAATATAATAGAAGTGACCAAAGTATATTTATTTCCATTTGATTATATAAGGAAGACCTCCTTCAATCTGGTTCGATTTGTTTGGATTTATTTCATTTCACCACGAAAATCATAAATTCGCTCTTTTCATATGTCATTGTTGCTTGTTGTTTGACATCCATACATGGTGAAACAAAAAGTTGGTTTCCCATAGAGAAATACCGTTGCGGCGGTGAAGGGCAGTCTCTTTGTTTACGTTGTGTGGCGACATCTACTATTTGCAAGTGGGTACGTGAAACTAAGGTTATCTGTCACGTTGCCGGGGACTTGGTAGCACCTGAGCTTTCCAACTGCTCTCTCCTAAATATGAAATCTCTCTCTCCTTAGTCTCTTTCTCCTTCCAAATATAAGGGACGTGCTCCCTTATTTTAGGCTGTGAACCATTTGCCGAGTTAAATTTAACTCGTGGTTAAAAGTGACATTTCGAAAGTTATTTTCTATGTTCGAAAATCCCCGTGCTGTCGATCGACCGGTTTTCGAGCCACGGTTGTCAAACTTTAACTTCTTGTCTGTCAGAAATAACCATGCTCGGATAGCAGGGTTAATCGATAACTTTTCATCTGTCAAATTTTAACCAAAAGTTAAAATAATCCACCAAATGGTTCAGAGCCTTAGAGAAGCACCAGTATTTTTTGCACCACTCTGAGTTTTTAGTCGATCCCTGTACACTGTAACTGGAAAGTACCCATTAATGGGTGAAAAAGTGCCCATTTCGCGGTAAAGTAGGTAAACTCATAAAATGGGTAAAACGTCTTTACTCACTAATGGGTAAAGAGCTTATACGTCAAATCATGGGGTACTTTTTACCCATTTCCAGAACGCATTGTTTTCCGTAACTGGGTAAAAAAGTGCCCATTTTTTAAAATGTATTTATGGGACTCAAATTTGTGGAATGAAACAAATATGCTTTTAACAACGTTATAAGCTAAGAAATCATTCAAATCATATAGTATTTCTTACCTTGAAGCTTTTTGAAGCTATCACCATTCTTTAAACTATTCATATATACAAGTATGTCAGCAACGTTATGGTGCAACAAAGATATTTTTCACCCAATAATGGGTAAATATGTACCCATTTTTGATCCCTGAACAGGTTTCGGAAATGGGTGAAAAAGTACCCACTATTTGAAATTTTCATTTACGCATTTTTTGACAGGTTCATACACTACCACAAAATGGGTACTTTTTCACCCATTAATGGGTACTCACCAGTTACAGTGTATAGGAGTAAAGAGTTAAAAAGCCACCGTCAGCACGCTAACTCGAAGGTACCCATTAAATGAGTATCTTGTACTCTTTTTTTGAAGTTATTCATACCTGTCAAAAAATGGGTATTTTCAAAAAACGAAAAGTGGGTACTTTTTCCCCATTTGAGAAAATGTCTTCTGCAATCAAAAATGGGTAAAAATATGCTTTCAATCAATGTCAACACATCTCTGACGAACTGAAGACCCAGAGTGTTAACTTTTTTTTAACAAGTGAGTGTTGTGATCATTCGAGAAACGAGTATTGTCTGTTTGATTGTAGACAAAACGAACCCATTGCAAAAATCTTTGCCATAGGAATTTGGAACCGGTCGATACGAGGTAAGAATTAGAAGTGCAATCATGAAGAAAATTAAGACTCGGTATTTTGAAAATGTGTTCAGTTTCAGGCTAGCGAAGAACTCCAAAAAGGGAAATGTGGTAGGATCTGGATCTGTGCGATAAGCACCATCTCTCACCAGCAGTGAACTGCACCGAGTTATGAATGATCAAAGATTTTTAACGAGATTTATAAACTCGAATAAATTATAATTATTGTGATTATATTCAATAAAGAGTATGAAGTGTTTTAATTATTTTCGCTTCTTTATAGAATTTAATTGGTATACTGCCAGGAAATCCCATGAAGAAAAACACAAATCAATCAAATGTGTACTTTTTACTCATCTACAGAACCAACAAGAAGGGTAATTTTTTTTGACGTATTCATCGAATACTCATTAATAAGTTAAGTCTGTTTTACTCATTTCATGAGTTAAGCAACTTTTCTTCAAAATGGGTCTTTTTTTTACTCTTTAATGGGTACTTTTATGTTACCGTGAACGTCAATAATTACACGTTATTTCAAAACTACTCAAATTTGGGTAGAATCCTCCCAGATCGATCACAACTGAACCTACTCAAAAATGGGTACACTATGTTGGGAGTGACAAGCTGACACATGAGCAACATTGGCATGGATCCGACCGATGTTGTTCAATTGTTAACCTGTCACTCCCAAAATAGTTGACCCAATTTTTGATCGATTCAGTTTTGACAATTTCAGTTTTTCTCGAATTGGGGTAGTTTTCAAACAGCGTGCACTGAACATGCAACCAAATGAATGTTTTTCTTTCGTAAGGGCCAATTTCAAAAACGTAAACACTGACATTTCACGAATTTCCTGAGAATGAAAACTCGCTCAAGTAAGCCACCACGATGCTTGTGTGTAGGGAAAGTCCCCATAGCTTATAGAAATGCTGGGTTACATGGATTGACTTTGAATCACAAACGAAATGACAGACGACTAACTGGCGAAGAAATCAATTAAAATAATGTGGTTCGCTGTAATAGAATTTTCTTAGAAGCTTGTGCCATCAGCCACCAGATGGGCTAGTATTTTTATTTTTATTTGAACATAGTTGATTTTGTGTGCAATATGATCTTTAACAGTGTGCAAAGAGTTTATCATTTTGTCATTTTTTTATGCATTTCAGTTTAGCGTAGAGTGAAAGAGATAGAATGGCAAATCAAAGTTGGCGCTCGTGGAGAATAGAAGAACTATAAAAGTGATGATGGTTTCAAAATTTTCCACGGGGAAGTATACGAGTGCAATCTTAAAATGCTTTTATTTTGCAAATGGAACATTTTATTTAAATCTGGTTGCTGCTACAGTGGTAGAAAAGCTCAAATCTATGTGTACACCTAAAAATCTGAAAAGAAATGAATTTTTCTATATTATTTGTCTATTGAGTAGTCCTTTAGTTTTCTACTAACATAGCACCAACCAGATTTAAATAAAATGCTCCATTTGCAAAATAAAAGCATTTTAAGATTGCACTCGTATACTTCCCCGTGGAAAATTTTGAAACCATCATCACTTTTATAGTTCTTCTATTCTCCACGAGTACCAACTTTGATTTGCCAATAGGTAGAGAGGCGAAGAGTGTGAAGCAAAAAAAACCTTATCGAACCGTCAAACTGGTATCCTATCGAACAAAACAAACAAAAGTTGATGTTCCCCAATTTGGTGAAGGCAAGTATTGTAATCGCTGCGAATATATTTGGAAGAAAACTTTTTAGGATGAGAAAAATACATGAACAAATAAAAAGTAATGCTTGAATTTAAAATGTAGTAATATTCAGGATATTTATTTCTATATTCTTTTAGTATAAAGATCAATTTTTTGTAAAATTTGCAAAAGCATACACACACACATACAAAGCATACACACACTGTAATGTACACCGACTGGTTTACACTGGTGGTGTCCTGTTAAAATATAGGTACGCGTTATATTTTTGTTTGTATCATACAAATCAAGCATAACTTTTCAAAAGGACGTAAGTCACAAAAATAAACAAATCGATATTTTGCATCTAACCGAATATAAAATACATGCTTTTCCTACGAGTTAATGAAAAACAAGGTTTGAAATTGTAATGCATTATGGAAAATATATTTAATGAACGCCGTATGTGACCTTCTTTCATTGTTTTTAAAATGGTGTTGATACACTCTTTTATTGTCAATATGACTTAACTGGTAAAATTTGATGATGACACAAAAACTGCAGATACGCTCCCAGTGAAGCGTCGTATGTGAAAAAAACAAAGCAACCACTATCAATCAGCAAATGCGTCAAGTTTGTATGTTTGTTTTTGTATTTCCGGGAGCAACATGTTTATTATTTCAAAAGTATTCTAATAAAATTGCACTTTAATCTTGACTTTAATATTGAACTTTACATACCAATCTGACAAGCGCTTTCTTAATACGAAAAACACAAAACGTATAACATCTGATAGCAGATAATGCGGTGACCCTCTCATCTCCGCTTTTAACATCGATTATTCACAACTCTGGGTAGTTATGTAAATAAACCAACCAACCGACAATTCCTCAATGCTTTTCGAGCTGCCGACGTATCTTCACTGCAAAACAAAACCTGGTGTATCTGATTTGACGTATGTGAAAACCCTTTTGTAAAATAGACGAATCATGCAGGGTGTATGTTACAATTAAGGTGTAATATCGACGAATCAATCAGGGTGTATGTGAGTAGTACACAAGTAAAAGGTGTATGATTTTGTTTTATCAAAAGTGTTGTCCGTGTTTGCAAAACTCGACATTTTTCACAATTCTCTTAAACGCTATCCCTTTATCCAACTAATAGCACAAACCGATTTAAAGAAATAGCATTAACTTTTAAATAGCATTAAATAATCTCATATAGACATTGCTATCCAGTGTTTCTTATTTCCTATCCAATGTTACATACGTCCTTTTGAAAAGTTATGCTTGAAATATTTGGTTATCAAACCGAATCACAGGTTCTGGAATTCGAACACAAATTCGCAACGTATTCGAATATCGGAACTAAGTTTGGAAGTCTCATTAGTCTGCCGTTTTCTGATATTCGATACAGATCATCGTAGTTGAAATGAAGCTGGAAATATTATTATTATTATTGCAAAATCAATCTCAAAACTAGAAAATGTCTTACGCTGCAGAGCCTGCTGTTATCAGTAATGATGTGATCGTCCGGCAGCCTACAGAACTGAATCCACTTCTGCCTGTTTTCCTCATTTTTCGGAAATCGAAAGAAAGTTATGTTTTTGTATCCACTCACATACTGGTTTTTACAAAAACTCGCAACGCACTTCATTATCAGCAATCATTAAATTTTAATAACGATAAAAAAAAAACAATTCTGACGCGAGTAAAAACAACACAAATACACGGTGTTTCGTGAAAACCCATTAATGGGTAAAAAAATACCCATTTTCAAACCATGTATGCAGCTGTCAAAAAATGGGGGAATTTTGAAATCCTAAAATGGGTGAAAAAATACCCATTTAAAGAATCAGTTCACGGTTGAATAATGAGTATATTTTTTACCCATTAATGGGTGAAAAAACACTTCGAAATTTTATCGTCTCATTTCCGTCACCGGCTCATTGGGAATGCAAACCTCGATGCAAACAGTTACTGTCCGCAGCAACGATCTCCGGAAAATGTTAGAATCCAAAACGTTGGAGAGGCTTACGGATAAGACAATACAATGGATAACTTGTATTATAATATTTCGTGAAAAATTTGAGCGGAACACCTGCATTTATTTTCAATGTTTTAAAAACATTTTTACATCAACGATCGCTTGCATCCTCCATTTGTAAAAATGGGTATTTTTTCACCCATTTTACGGTAAACACAATATAAGAAAATGGGTGAAAAAACACCCATTTATTGACAGACCACCCATTTACCCATTTATGAGTAAACCATAGTTTACCCATTAAATGAGGAGGGGCACTTTTAGCGGAAATGGGTATTTTTATACCCATTAATGGGTTTTCGCGAAACACCGTGTAGATGGTTGAAAAAAGTCACTTAAAGTGTGCCCTTCAGAAACAGTTGCCAGAACTTGTACACTCAAAGATAAATTAAATCAAAAAAGCTTAAAAAGTATGCAGATTCCCGCTTCACCTTATTGAGTCCGAGCCATGATTACTTTGGCAGTAGTCAT
This sequence comes from Ochlerotatus camptorhynchus, assembly GCF_037179485.1. Classification (NCBI taxonomy): domain Eukaryota; kingdom Metazoa; phylum Arthropoda; class Insecta; order Diptera; family Culicidae; genus Ochlerotatus; species Ochlerotatus camptorhynchus. The sequence goes on along the minus strand of NW_027040973.1, from coordinate 184,237 downwards.
GCATGATTAAATTCGAAATAATTTTTCCAGTACTAAATTTTATTCTTTTTCGATTCTAATATATAATAAAAAAATATTAAAATTCAATAAAAAATTATTAAAATAGAATAAAAAATGATTAAAATTTATTCAAAAAGAGATAATCTTCAATCTAATCAACCATGATTAAACTAAGATTAATGTCAGATGCCTATTTTTTAGAAAGACAGTATTAATTTTTAATCATTTGATATGATTAAACTGAGTTCAATGCCAAATTGATTAAATTTCAAGCAAAATGGGAATAGTTTAATTTATCAGTGTAGGATGGAATCATAATAAAAAGAGTGCTGCCGTTTCCACGGTTTTTCACTCTTCGCCTCTCTACCTATTCTCTCTGATAGAACCAAAACATTCTAGTACATTTAGTGTTGCCATGTGGTACAATCCATTAGTAGTGTTGCCTTGTGCATGGTTAGAAAAAAGTACCCAAAATTAAGTTCTTTGCACTCATCTCGGCACTATAGAGCAGGAACCCAAAAGCACAAACGAAGGAACCCAAAAGCGTAACTTTTATACTATTTAGATGTCAATATTTTTTGAGTGTATCATAACATTTCTAGGCCAACAATTGAAATAGGTGGAACAACCAAACGTAAACAATGGCTGTAAACACAAAATTCTCGAGAATCAAAATACTCCCACACAAACTAACAATGTCATTCGATAAAGGAGGTTTGCTCCGCCTTCTTTTACATTGATAATTTTTTTACGTGGTATGTAAAATTAAATGATCTTTCAATTAAAAATACTAAAATAAGAAGTTGTTGAAGATCCTCGAAGTTAAAACAAGATAAAGCATTTGTTACGTATTTTTTCCATACAAATATCTCTGAGTGTTTCATAATTTTCCTTAAAACTAAATTAAAATATCTTTCATTTGAAGGGTCAAACTTTTAGAAGTTATGATTTTTTGAAAAAAAAGGCTGATCGCGCACGGGCAGGACCTTTTCCTACGTTGTGTTATGAAAATAAAATACACGACCGATTATTTTGTCGTCCTGCCATCCCAAGTAACAATTTGGGTTTTATAAGGGTTCTGTAGCCCATGATTTAGATTTGTAGAATGCTTTTAAACCTCGATAAAACTTTCAATGTTACCTGGGATGGCGGAGGCATACGAACTATTGCTTTGACTGCTGATAATGAAAATGGATACAGCACACTCAGGGTGGCCAGATTATTTTTTTCATTATCGGTAGCTTCTCAAAACTTTTATCGGTAGTTATCGGTAGGCCGTCTTAAGCGAGGGGGCGACATATCTAAACCTCAAGTTTAGATGCTCAACAAATCTCATGCTAGTGAATCTATCTCTGAAAAATCTTCTTTCATTTGTCGCATCTAATTGCATCGCGCATCATATTTTTGCAGGAAATCTTCAGAATCGTCATCAATCTACTCAGCGTGCGCGCAGCTAGCCACAGCAAAACACAATCTTTTCTGCATCGTAGATAGAGTCGTCCCCCTCGGTCTTAAGAAGGCTTCCCGAAACTTATAACCTTTGTGAGCGGGAGAAGGATGAAAACAAATCACGCGCAATTTTGGACTTTCGAATCGAGCCATCAGTCCTTCAACCTAACACATTGGATAGTATAATCTAGAGTCGGTGTATAATGAGTCACGCCAAGAGTGAAACCAAGTCTACCTATTAAACTGTCAAACCGACTGCCAATAGTGCAAAGTAAACAAACATTACGATGCTATGAAAGGTCCACGAAAGGTATTGCAATAAAATATAAAATATAATCTAAGAAATGATCATAAACACGCAGTGAGCATTAATTTGCCATAAGTTACGTTTGGTAATGATCGGTAATAAGAATTTCTACTATTTTTCGTTAAGATAATTTGACAAAATCACTGATATAATGATTTACTACAGCCGCTATTTTGACGGAGGATTTCGGCAACATATTGGGGGTGCAAATTCCAAAAACCAAAATCGACCGCGTTACGAAAAGTAGTCAAGTTTTGACCACTTATAACTCTGTCAATAACAAATGGACATTAATTCTAAACAAGCTAATCGATTGGAATGTCATCTACAAATCTTACCAATCACACCTAGAAAAAAAAAACATGTAAATTTAGATGATCTGAGAGTGACATATACGAGTGTAAATTTGAGTCATAACAGACGCAACATGTAGCTCAATCAAACGTACTTTTCGTCGAGCAACGAGCTTTGCAGTCTCAGAGCACTTAATATTACATGACATGTTTGTTTACGTCTCATCTTTTATGTCAAAGACGGATTGTGTCACGTGTAAAATTAGTTATTTCTAAGTGTGTATGATATTTATTTATTTTTTGTAAAAAAAAAATGAATTCGTCCCCTAGTACAGGTTCCTCCGGGGGCACTCCGGTGGCTCCAGAAGTTGCAAATGTGGTCAATGATCCATTTAAAGTTTTTAGAAAACCTACTGAAGAAAAACCACGGAGAAAGAGGTGTCACACGGCATGTTTTGAAAATGGTTTTATTTTTGGCGCATGAACAAAACATACACACACTTAATTTTTTTCGCCGAGATTCCAACAGCCGAGTGATTCTGCAATTTATTTTGATTCAGTATAAAAATTGCTGAAACTCAGCTAAAAAATAACATTTTGCTGAGATATCAGCTAACAAACAGATATTTTGCATAGATATCAGGAAAAGTAAATGTTGAGGTAATCAGCTGTTGGAGATTTTACCGAGCTTGATTAAGTGTGCAGATTAGTAACGGACACTCTTGAGAAAAACTCATCACAAATTTAGCAATTTGGACTGCCCTCCGGAAACCCGGAAAATCTCCGGTATCCGGCAACCATGGTCACTTCCATTTCCACACCATGAAATTTGATTAGTTTTGCAGTCGAATGCTTTTAGAAGAATACAAATCGGACCATATTTGACGAAGTATCAACACTCCAGAGTTGACCAAAAATTTGCCTATCCCAGTTATTTTGAGTATCCCTTGTAAGTGTGAGTAGGACGAACGGAATATGGAACCAAAAAAGGGAGAAACAGAAAATAGCATCGCCGCTTAGATACAGACAGAGAAAGTCGATTAAAAGTAAAAAAAAGTAGATGGACCTGTGCCTAGGGGCACGAACGGAAGCTTGACGTAGGACCGCTAGTGGATGGAATAAATGTGAACATTTAGTTCTTTTAATTGATCAATCATCAATTATCTTAACTCTTTCCGTTTTTATTTGTAAGCGTATCAAGTTTGTAGTATTCATTTCAAAGAAAAAGCTGATGAAGAGAATCCAAGGGACTGTCAACTGTATTTTAGATTCATATATCCGACTTTAAAAGGTGTATTTTGATTTTTTTGTTATTTATGAATTTTTAAGTTTTGTGCATTTTGGTATTACAGAGTATTTAATTCACCCCTCCCGAATTATAAGGATGGGGCGGAACGGAAAGTATCAATTGTGCAGAATATGTAAAAAAGAAGGGACTTCGTGAGAGCTAATTTTCTCACAAATGCTGATGATAGTACAGCACGCAACAACCACCCTACTGCTTTCTCTCTGAGATGATCACGTTGGTCATGACGAGAGGAGCAACACAATAGTTGGGTAAAGAAGAACTGCATTATAACACACCATCGACTGGAAATGCTCTCGCAACGTGGGGCTTTAGGTAGTGATGAAAACGTCGCTAGAACTATTCCACAGCCGCAGTCAGTTTATGAGCAACAAGAGGGACGCACATTTTTGCCTGTGGACTTGGAGACATACTTCAAGTCTCCGCGTACATCGTACGGTTAAGCAAAAATGTGCGTCTATCTTTAAAAACTGTCGCATTAATGGCCCTTCGCTCATTTTCAACTTCTATTCAATTTTCATACTGCCGTACTCTAACGGAACTATCCACCTACCCTCTTCTAAAGATCATTCTCTAGCTAATAAATCATCACACTAAAGCTTCATGTTAGCATTTCCAACCAACTCTGAAAATCGTTAACTTCGCGTATGAAGTAACATAAAAACACTTTGAACTCTTAACAAATTTATGGTGGTCCTGAAAAGGACCGTTTTATAGTGATGGTTGAGTAATGCTGAGCTAAGCACGACGAGCTACCTAATTCCGATCCTAGCCTAGCGGTGGGACTTCTTCCTCCTTCTCTATGGTTGCTCATATGAGCTCTGCAGCTCACTGCTGGCAGGTAGGCTTTCGTTGTTATTGTTGTTGAAAGCACTCCTGCTGCGCTGCTGCTGCTACTACTGCTGCTGCTGGGCTGGACACCACCACTTACGGTGATTGAATGAGCACCGTTCAGTGGGACCGCATCGAATTCGATTTTTAAGTCTGTGTTAGGGAATGCGCTGTTTTCAGACATTCGGTGATAATTTTGATCACCATTGCAACAGTTGGACATTTGGTATTTTTCAATAGTGACCTATTGAAAATTAACTAAGTGTTCATTTTAGCAGATTGGTAGATACATTTCCAATCGTTTGGCTTATTTAGAATTAAAATCGATCTGCTATTGGTCGAAACCTGACCTCTTTTCGTAATGCTGTGCATTTTGGTTTTTTTGAAATTGCGTGGATTCTATAGATCCTGTGGAGATCTATCTAGCCCTGATGTATGTGTTGGTAGAAGGAAAAATGGAAACTTTGCGGGAGACGATGTCTTAACACTCGAAAGCAATTTTGTGAAATATGAAGTAAAACAAATCCTGGCTAGTTCTGCATGATGATTTTGTTTGATTTTATTTATTTGTAAAGTCGTCGGGAAATACCAGCTGGCGATTTGTTTTTTATGATAACTCCTTACTTGAAAACAGGCAAAAACTCACAAAGAGGCTGCTTTTTCATGGTATACAGTGTAATAATTCAATAGTCAATAAATTATCTCAACATTGTGTGGCAAACCATTCATAAATTTTGGTTTCATACAAAAAATTCTATAATCCACATTAAATTTCATATGTAAGCGCCGATTGAAACAATCTTTTCGACGTCACTACAAGGGTGATTGATTGAACGAAAGAAACGAATCGTGCGGAATGGAAGCCGAGGAAAAACTAATTGCACCAATATATTCAGGCCTACAATTCCACAGCTTCTATAGATAAGTTGAGCCTTGATAGCTAGCTGCTTGCGGGAACTGATGACCTTGACCAATGTCCAAATAATACTCTTTAACAAACTGAGCTGGGTGTTCAACACGGATGAGACTGTCGAGCTGTATGTCGTTTGGAGCGAGGGTGACACGCTTGGCATAGATGACCGACCCGCAGCGACTCACGAAGAGCTACTGATTCCAATCCATAGCATAGCGGTGCAGCTTCTTTCTCCTTTGATGGTTGCCTATGTGGGCTCTGCAGCTCGCTGCTTGTAGGCAGCCGTTCGTTGTTACTGGAGAACAATTTTCAACGCCACACGCCGAAAGCACTGCTACTCTGCTACTAATTTCGACGACCAAACACCACCACACAGCGTTGGGAGCGTGTGGTTCTGAGTATGGCGATGAGTGTGCAAAATATTTCGCAATTCCATCCTCCTTACTCGCACGCGCCCGAGGATCGGAGGCGAATGCCACTTCGACTTGTTTCGGCCAAGGTTGCAAATACTCATTTCAGCTAAAACAATGTTTTTCTAAATTATGAAATAATTAGATGCCATGATCATATTTTGAATTAGTAGGATACAAGAAGAGGTTGCAAAGAATGTGTTTGAAATATTAAACCTGTTTATTTCACTTCATGAGAGTCACAATCAGCGATTTTTCACAAACTCACTCTCTCACTCACTCAGCGATCAGAAAATCGCTGATTGTGGCTCATAGAAAGCAAAATTTACAGGTTTTATGTTTCAAACGCATACTTTGTAACCTCTTCTTGTAAGTTACAAGTAAAACATGCCACCATACCATCTTTTGGTTTTATTATTCCAAAAAACATTATTTTAGCTGAAATGAGTATTTGCAACCTTGGTTTCGGCTACTTACTACTCTCTGACGACTATGCTGGGGAAGCAGCATAAGCATGTAGGTAATTGATGGATTTGTTAGTTAATTCGACGCTTTTGGACAATGCTGGACGTTTACCAGTTTTTCAATAGTTTCATGTTGAAATCAGCATTGTTATTGATGCGTAGCCATATTTCTGATCGATTGGTAATAAAATTATTGAAATTGGACCAGGGGCAGCTGAGTTATTAACGTTCAAAATCTTTCTTAATTTGTTACATGTTCCATTTTCGGTTTTCACAAAGTGTACCCCCATATAGAAATCAAAGACGTAGTCCTACGTCAAAAAAACACATCCGTTTGGATTGAAGTTGCAAAACGAATCGCGTTCGTTCAAATTGACTGACTACATGGAAAACAAAACATAGGTATTGAACATTTTTCAAAATTACTTAAAATCTGTGATTCTCGGTAGGAAAAGTGAAAAATCGATAGTTTTGAACCTTTCGTCTGTGAATCGGTAGGCATCCCGAAAATCGGTAGGACTACCGATACATTTATTCCACTACCAGCGGCAACTCTTTGTGTAGTGTACATCAGTACGGCTGGTAGGGTAGGTACACACTTAGTGGCCAGTTGCACAAACATACTCCCCCCAAAAACAACGGTTTTTGAATTATCACATGACATTGATTACTAAAATTATTCGGTGTTGGTGAATGGATTGACGGTCGCAATAATCGAAACGTATCGTTGATGAATCAGCCACGAAGCGCTTGCAAGCGAGGTTTAAAACTTTTCTGCTGTGGTTCTGCTTCTGTAGTTTAGATACATTGTTCTTCCGTACACATTGTAGCGATCACGAAAACTGCTCGAGTATCTGATAAACGCACTCGCCGTTGAAGTAAGCATGTTTCTTGACTAAGACTCTTGCAGTCCACGGTGAGTCAAGAAACGAACATGCTCTGCTAGATGGCTACCTTGGTGGCCACACCATCGTAGCTAGGAGAGTCCCAGGATTCTCGGAGTTGCTGCTGATGCACTGTATGGAATTCCACCGGCGAAAATAATTATATGCGAATTTGTTTAAAACATTGCCCACGGGTAACGAACGATTGGTCACGGCACCATTATGATCGCGCACGGGCAGGACCTTTTCCTACGTTGTGTTATGAAAATAAAATACACGACCGATTATTTGGCCGGCATCTGTTTGTATAGTGTACATCAGTACGTACGTACGTACGTACGGTAGGTACACACAGTGGACAATTGCACAAACAAAGGCATTTTTGAAAAAAAAAAGATTTTTCGGACCACCATAGCACGGAAATGGTTACCCTAATGGCGGAATAAAAAAAAACGAGTCTAATATTTTTTGATATGGAAGAACTATTCAAATTTTCACGAAATTCTGAGACTCACTATAACTTTTTTCTATAGAATTGCTGTTTATACATATTATTCACAATTATACAAGTATTAGGTATGCAAGTCTCCAACGAGGAACTCGTAGCAGTGGCGAAAAGGAATATTAAGAAGGCTCCCAACTCGGATGGAATCTCCAACATGCCGTTGAAAGTAGTGATCCATGTGTTCCCGGACATGTTCAGGATGGTGCTGCAGAGATGCCTGGATGAAGATCACTTCCCAGATGGATGGAAGCTATAGAAGCTAGTGCTGTATTTCCTCGTAAATTTTTTGGAGAGGATAATCCTCATGATGAAAGGGTGGTCAACGGTGAATGCAATTCGGACAGTGGTCGAGAGAGCCAAGAAGTCATCCAAACAGAAGCGAAGAGGAGATGGATATTGTGCTGTGATAAAGATAGACGTCAATATCGCACACTACATTATGAACTAGCCTAAAAATCTCAAAAATAAAGCCTTAAAAAAAGTCAACATCGCATTGAATAGCACCAGTTGGGAGACCATCGCCGAATTGATACACATAATGAGGGTCCCTGAGTAACTGTGATGAATTCTGAGGAGTTATTTCCAGAACCTAATTAATCTACGAGACAGTCATGGGACAGAGCAGAGATCGATTAGGATCATGGCGGGAGTTCCACAAGGCTCCATTCTTGGTCCAACGCTCTGGAATGCTATCGACGTGCTGATGCTGAGGCTGCCGAAAGAATTCGAGATCGACGTCATGTTAACGAAGTAATGAAGTAATGAGTATTTAGTCATATTAACGTTAACAGACAAGACGAAGAGGAAGAGGTGTAATTGTTGGCGACTAAGGTGACCGATATGATTGGAGCATTGGAGGCTGCAGATAGCCCACCACAAAACGGAAGTGATATTGGTCAGTAACTGTAAAGCGGTGCAGCGGGCAGAAATTACCGCCGGGGAGCAAGCCATAGTCTCGAAGCGCGTGCTGAAATACCTGCAAGAGATGATCGACGACCGGTTAAACGTCAACAGCTATGTTGACTACCTGTGAAAGAAGGCAGCTAGAGCCATACTGAACAACTCTGGATTAAGCAGTTGCAAGAGGCGTCTACTGGCTAGTGTATCCTCGTCAATACTGAAGTAGGGAGGTCCAGCCTGGGGGGCAGCGCTGGAAACCAAACGGAATCTAGGGAAGCTGAACAGTACGTCAAGGCCATGCGAGTCTTGAGTGCGGACATAACCATCTCGTCAGCCAGAAACACGGACAGAAAATTGTTTGCATTGAACCAAAAAAAAAACTTTATTTGTATTTACACAAACAATTCCGGTTGAAATTATATTTCATTTTATTGTTTCGATAATATTTATTCAAATAAATTCAAAATAAGATTTTTTTGTTTTCATAAGCCACTCTTCAACTGCAACTATTGTAAAAATAACAATATTCTATTATCAAGCCAGCAATAGTTAATTTTAATTTAACATTTATTTGTTGTGTCAATTCCCCGGGCCATAAATGCAAAAATAACTACCAACCATTCCCTCGTGAAAACCCAGACAAAAATGTAAACAATAACAAAAAATTTCTCGTTTCATTCAGCTCTAGAGGTAAGTAAGTATGCTGCTGTTGCAAAATATAAACAGTTTTTCTATTTTTCCTTGATTTTTTCCGTCAATCTTATTTTCAGTACTGAGTACCAATGCTCCCAACGCCAGGAAGGCCGCTCCCACACCTGGACCCTACCTATCGACCCATCAACTCATGAACCGGAGAGATTTTATGCCTCAGAAAGTTTTTTTTAATTTCATTGTAATTCTGTTGGTAACAAATAGAAAACAAAATATAAAAATAATCGCAAATTATTAAAAATTGAATCAATAAACATATTTTTATTTCTACTGCGTATATTTTTAGGCTTAATAAAATAAATATGATTGAATCAACAAGAAATCTCTTTTAAAAACAAACATATTTTTTGTTGACCCAGCTGCCAAATTTGACAGCTTACGTCAAAACCATAAAAGCTCTTGTAAATTCGAAAAGATTTTCTTTTTGATTTAACAATCCATGGGTTTTTTAATCAAAGATACTGGATTGTTGAAATAATAATGATTTCATTTTGCAGCCAAAACAAAATGAAATTCTTATTAAATTTACGTCAAATATTATTAGGTTTAAATTATTTTTTTCTGCGTGAATATATGATACTTGGCCTTCGGGGCCTCGGATTAAAATATGTTTTTCAAGTGATATTATAGCCTTTTGATTCACCTCAGTGTACCAAACAGGCAAAAATATGTGGTTTAAGGCCACCGTCGATTAATTTTTTTTTATTGATTTATTTAATAGATTTGAGCATCTCAGAAGATAGCGCAAACTTCTAGATAAATTAAATATGTTGTTCTAGTTCGCTTAGTGGATTAATTGTGTCACTAGGGCGGTTCAAAGGTATGGTGGTCACAAACATTAGAGTATTTTTTGTATGGTTTGAGGTCCTCTGTCACGCTGTTTCAGACGAACCATGAGCCTGTCGCCCTGTATTTGTGATCAGTACATGGAGAACATTTTCTTCAATTGAATACATTTATGGCTTGAAAACAGTATAGCGTACTGGAATTGTTACAGAATATATTGTTTATTGTTTTATTGGTGTCACTATACACAAAATACAGTATTTTTTGTTGATGGTGCTATAAGAAGTATTTTTTTTGCAAATTATCTAAGAATTACGTCGATGCGACGTTTCATAGTTTGTTTACGTTATTACATGAATGACTAGCCGGGTTTTAAAAGAAATTATTATATTATTCATCTTCTTCTTCTTCGTCTTCCTCTTCTTCAGGCACTTCTTCGGCTTCTTGTTTTTCTTCTTCCTCTAAAACCGGTTCTGGTTCGGGTTCTGGTTCTGGTTCTGGAGTTGGCGGTTTTGGGTTAACTCTGGGAGCCTCGTTTTGAATCACTACATCGTCCATTCGCTTTTTCTTATGTGTTTCAGATCGTAAACCTATTTTCACTACACGTGTGACTACCACTTTTTCTACTTCGTTCTTTGCTACCAAGGTGTATTTACCGCTATCTTTCATTTGAGGGTTGTTGATTATAAGGGTAGCATTAGTAATTTTTGTGCCCAACTCGTAGTAGTGTTGGTTGAAGATTTCATATTTGTCTGTGCTATGAGGGATCATAATTGCATCGCAAAACCAAGTTAAAGTTGGAACAGGATTGCCTCGCACACGTGTTTCCAGGTGAAGATCATTGGTTGTCGGGTGGTATGATTCTATAATAATAAAAACAATTTTTTTTTAAATTTAATAAATGTTACACATGTTAAAGAATTATTATGTAGGAAATTGCAGAAACTACAGAATCATTGATCTTGTTCGCACTAGAGCTCCTGTAACATGTTACAGGAACAGAACAAAATTCCATCAAGACAACCTTGTAATATCCCTAATAAAAAATTACCATAAACGAACGATAACCCAAATAATAGAACTATTCCACAAATTGTTTGGATGATACCCCGAACACGTCGTTAAGCAAAATAACCATGAAAATTTTATTACGGATATTATAACTCACTAACCTGAACATACCAATATTCTTTTCACCCTACCATTCAAAAGGTTCATTACAACTATCTTCTTTATCAGAGGCTCAAGATTCACAGATAAGAAAAATACTACAACAAAAACAACAAAAAATACTCTGATTAAAAAAACGTCGAAAGTGAGTGCGTGGAATTTGAATAAATCGGCACTCTTCAGTGCTTTTGAACACGATGTAGATGAGACGATCGCCAATATGAAACTCCTGGAGCATCTACAGTTATGGGCTCCCTCGTTTAACATCAGACCCAGTGCGGTGAATGAGTTCTTAAAAATATTGAACAAGCGACTTTCCGATACACTTCAGAAAGACCACGAACCCTTCTTAAAACTACGCAGTCAGTTTCACTAAATCCGGTTAGAGATGGCCAGTATTGGCTTTAAACCTTGTATTGTAAAAGCTTTTAGTGGAGCCAATGAGCTTTTCTTACATCTTGATTTCAAGAGAAAAAAAGAGATTTTTTGAAATTTTGACTTTTTGACAGGTTGTCAAGGTTTTTGTTTTGTTTTGATTCATTGCAGCAAGCTAGCATATAACTTAACGCTGTCAAGTTGGACTAGAAAATGCTAAGATACAACCATTAGGTTTATGTTATTAGAATTCCAATCTAGGAGAATGTTTTTTTAGCAGCAGCAAATTATGACGAAAAAATGTCGTATACGCTTTAATTGATAGGGGATGAAGCACTAACATACATCTATGTATAATTAAATAATATGTGACTGGGTTTTGTTCAACAGTAATAACAGTTTTATACTAAATAGATAATCTTTTGATGATTCTTTAATATATGGTGCTAATGTAGACAAATTAAAAATATTCCTATATTTAATATTCGTATGGCGCACTGAATGTATGCTCCTATTAAGTATAATAATTACCGTAAATGCTCTGCTCTGAAGCATAAACAGATTGGTTCCAAATTGTAATAAAGTCGTCCTATTTTCAATACACAACAATATCAGCTACTATTACAAACTGACATTGATCATGATTTCACATCAAACATCGAAAGAATAAAAGCACAATAAAATATTTCTCAATATTAACTATCATCCTTATAAACCCAACTTCAAACCTTCAAGGTTGTCAAAATGTTTTGCGTATCATGTTTTATCAACTTTTTCAGGAGCGATTTATGCGGTTGTAATATAGTTTTACGGTAGTCATCAAAAGGTGGTTAAAACTTTCAGACCAGGAGGAAGTTTTATGCTTTCATTTTTAACTACCACGTGTAGAGTGTCATAAAACTGACATAAAACCTATGCTCCTAAGGTAGTTCACATACCAAGTTTTAATTATAGCATTAAAACTGGGCCAATTGGCCGTGACATGTCTGAATAGCGGTTTACAGGAGGTTGTTAAATCATTGTGGTCGCCAGTGAAGGTTTTATAATTTGGTTATATAAACTGATTTAAAACAACAATAAAACGAAAATTGTTGTTTGGGTTGCTGCGCACGGTTGTGCATTTACTTTCCGGATGGTCTTTGTTGCTACAAATGGTCAGTTCACGACTTAACTGATACAAACAATTAAGTGACCCCTGAATATTATTGAAGATTTGGAAAGAGCAATAAATTTCCTACAATAATAGTGCTCTTGTCAGCAGGTAGCAAACAACTCTCAAACTGGCACCGTCAGTCGTTTTGAGTATTCGAAAGCTGGTTATTGGCTTTTGGGACACCATAAATTGATCCATAGACGTTTATTAGTCTAAGAGTAATCTATCAGAGCAAGATTGCCAACCCCTCCCCCACTGCGGACGCTATATACCGAAAGTTTCGTATTACAATCGGGTATCCTTATTCTCGGATGTTTTTTTTCTGCAATGATACGTAGAGGTTACTTTGCATTTTATTCTGTTACAGTACAACTACTGAATAAAAAAACAAATACACGCACTTAGTTTTTTTTTCGATATGGGCACCACCAAGCAGGCATTTTATTTTGCTGGATCTCAGTGGACAACTTGCCGAGAGTAAGGTAAGGGGCTGTACATAAAATACGTAGACACGGGGGGGGGGGGGGTCCGAAAATTTCTACGCTTGTCTACGGGGGGAGGGGTGAAGGTTCTGTCTACGTGGTTTTATTAGAACGATTTTTTAATATTTTTAGCCGCTTACTATTGTGATGCTTCCATCTACAAGTTAATTTGTTTTTATAAATAGTCTGAACCCAGTTCCAAACTTTGTAAATGCCAGTAACCTCGATACGATTCAAATTTCAAAAGAAAACAATCAAACTAACGTTTATCAGAAAACAAAGAGACACAATTTTGATTTCCGAAACAGGCAGAATAAAACCAGAAAATATCACAATTGGAAATTATGAGGAAAACATAACCCACAGGAATAAACAGTAGAATTGCATAAAATTAGGTATGGGTAATTGTGCAGTGAAACGGTAAGTAAATCATCTAAGAAATCCATAAAAATATAAATCTTAAAAAAGTTTTCCACGAAAACCCCGCATGAAACATCCGGAAAACAATTGCCAGGGTGATACAATTATTCTTATAATTGTTGATGATTGAATAAGGTACACCGGGGAAAGTTAAAAAGGAAGGCGTAAATATCAGCGGAAGTGAGATATCACTGTGATTGAACAGAGTAGTTCCAAGTCAAATAAAAAAAAAAAAAAAAAAAAAAAATCAGACTGGACTTTCTCCGATTTGCATGAAACTGTATATAGTTGCTTGATCTGGTCAATCATCCACATTTCAGCTAAAATTAAGCCATTTTAAATCTTGCAAAAGTTTCAAAATTCCGTATTCAATACTTTTCAATAAATCCACAAAACGCCACAACAAACAGAAATGACATCTAAGACAATGTTGTAGGAAGAAATAAATGCTATTCAGAAAAAAAAATATGAAAGGTAAAAACATTTATCAAATTTTTGGTAAAAAATCTAAAAGTCTTAACAACTTTAATAATAGAAAATTACCATCTTTAATATTTTTGAAGTTCTCTTTTTTAAGAATTTCTTAAGTTGGACACTTAAAAATTGACAAAAATCATGGAATGCTTCGAAACTTTTTTTGTTTATACAGCTTTTTGTAAGTTTTTTTTCACAGAAAACAATTTATTAGGTTTAAACAATCAAATTGTGTGCAACAATATACCAAACAATCGTTCAAACAAAAAGTTAAACATTGGACTAAAAGTTGTTGCTCTATGATTTTTAACAATTTTTGTGTGAATACGCCACTTTGATGTTTTTTTTACAAGATTCAAAATGGTAAAATTTTAGCTCAAATGTGAATGATTGTCCATAACAAACAATTATGGAAAGTTTTAATCAAATCAGAGAAGGGCACGTCTGATCGATTCGTCATTTGGCGCGGAACTACTCACAGTATAATAAGCACCTATACCTACGCATTTTTTGACTGTCAAAACAAGTAGTTGCAAACAGTTAAACGTGCCCCTCAGTTTTGTTTATTTTAATGAGTCATGATTTTTTTTAGCAGTGCTTCAATCTTATCCAAAAAGTTGATTTTTAATTAATTTAATCCTCATTCCGTCTCGCACGCTGAGCCGGTCAAGTCACATCGTTCTCGTTGTATGACACTATTATTTGAGTTTTTGAGTTTTGTCCCACGCGAGGGTTTTTTCCTCGCCAAAGTTAGTTGGCATAGTGTGACAACTAGTGCGCGAGTGAGGAAGTCGTTAACGATATGCCGAGTGCTTTCATTACGGTCCAGCTTTGCTCAATATCATCGTAACATCAACATCAGCGACGACGAGAAGATCCACAGCCAACGGCGCCGGTGGTGTAGTGGTAAGCGTGATTACCTCTTACCCCAGCAGGCCTGGGTTCAATCCCAGTCGGCGCCGCCGGGATGTTCTGAGGCAAAACATCTCTGATCACGCCTTCCTTCGGATGGGAAGTAAAGCCGTTGGTCCCCGGTTCATGAGTTGATGGGTCGATAGGTAGGGTCCAGGTGTGGGAGCTGCCTTCCTGGCACGTCGGTAGCATTGGTGCTCAGCACGGAAAACAAGATCGACGGAAAAAACAAACCAAATGAAAAAAAAAAAAAAAAAACACCAGCAAAATCATCACCACTATCGGTACATCACCCTATCGATAGCAACAACGAAAGAGCGTCAAATTGCCTACCGAGTCGACCGATGCACACCAGTAACGAGGTTATTGACTCTGCAGCCGTTGGATCAAACAATTATTTCTCTCCAGTCTGCTACCGCCTCAGTGCAATAGGTATAAATCATGTCGCTTGTTTTGTTCTCGCCAGTATCGCATTTCCTTTGTTTCCCTGGTCCAATATTAAGCTGGTGTTTAATTAGGGTGATCCAAAATTTTGTAGATAGTGTACGTATATTTTTTTCTCTTGATTTTTTTCTTTTTTCTTTTTTTTGTATCCTTCCATCTCAGACGACGAAACTCTTAATCCTCCTCATACGAAAGTCTTGTAACCAGTGGTTCCAAATTATTACTTGTAGGCTCCTCCACAAACTTATTACCGTATAAAACGAATACGCCCTTCCGATTAAACTAGCACATTTACTGAATGATTGGTAACAGTGGCACACACTTGTTGGCTTGCGTGTGTGTGAGCCTGTTCTACGTCCACGAGTACCGATTCGAGTGCGATTCTATTATAACAGTTTGAGCGGGCAAAACATATCCCAGCCCTATTAGTACCTGAGCTCATCCACAGATGGCGCCTAAGGTTTTGAAAGCAAGGTGTTTCACAAAACACAACATAAATGTCATGTGGAATGTTCTAGATTAAGGACATTATTTTAAAATTGATATATATAGCTCAGCTTCTACCCGGAAAAGATCTTTTTCCAACTTATCCTAGCACGGAGTAGAAGTGCGCGCGTGTGTTGCAGTAAATCTGAGGTAGTGAATTAAATAATCTCATGGTGAAAACGTGTTAATTTCAGTGTTTGTCTTTTTTTTTGTTTAGTAGGCAGTGCAACCAACCGGTGAACACTCGTGTTTATTGCAGTTACCGTGGGGACGTAATTTGTGATTAGTCCCGGTCCCTTTCAAATTGTATCATTATTTATGTACGGTCCTTATATTTGAAATGACGTTTCACATTCATCTAGTGATGGCCGATTTTCATTCGAATGATCGAATAATCGATTAACGAACCGAAAAATAAAATATTTGTAATCGGTTATATCATGCCGATATAAGCATTAACTTCTCCAGAGGATCATCACAGATCGTTTCAAACATGTGCTGCACTCTCATTGGTGGAAAAATGACATCACAGCGAACAAAAAATAATCAATTAGTTGTTAATCGAATAATCAAAAAAATGGGACATCTCTGATTTTGGTGTGATTGTTTTGATAAAAAAGCGCGCAAAATTTCATCTGTACCGAGGGGGCAGCAAAACCACAAAATTACCTTTCATACTGGGGGTATTCATTGGATGAAAGGGACCGTGAAAGAGGACACTAAAATTAAAAGTTTTTTCTTCCGACAGTTTCATCTTAGTATTTATCTTTGGTGCAACTATTGTAAATAGTACGATAAAGGAGTGTAGTAAAACTAAAAACTTTTGTAAAAATCGCTCTCAGTTGAACCTACAGAAGAAAGAAACGGGAAGAAAAAGGTAATTTAGTTTGTAACATTGTGAAAACTATGCGGGTGTAGAATAGTGACGTCACAGGGTAACTAATGCTGGTTGTTAGATCCAAAGGGCCTTTTTCTTTTATTTTGTGGTCCAATCCAACAGGAAAGTGTCCGGTGAGTGGAACTCCGGTGGTGCTCCGTGTTCCGCGAAGAGGCAGGTTGTTTCCGACGTCTCGGAAGGCCGCCATTGCGATTATTGCCACATGGAGAGGCAGTGACTGGCCCCAAGCCACATCCACCATCATTAAAGCTACCCGTGCGTCACCGTAATCAAAGCCACCGCGTGGTCAACGCTAGTGTTAGCGGGTTGAATCTAGTGCCCGGCTTTCCTCATCGTCATCTTCGGCTAACCTCTGTCGCCCGTGCGGATAAATTATCCGGCTGCGGCCGTCCGCCACCACCACCTTCAGCTTGCCACCACCGCTACAAGTGTCATCCATCATGGTCAACCACCGTTATCATCGCCAGCACGACCAACCCTAATCAACATCGCCAACAGTACCATCACCAGCGTAAACCTGGACTAGGTCCGAAAATAAAGCATGCAAGTACCCTAAATTGTGACGTCACGAATATACAAATGTAGAATGAAAAAGTAGATTCAGTGGTAGTCTGTTATTTCAAAGAGCAGCCATGGTTAACATATGTTCACCCTTTTCGAAACTCCGTCTGAAACCGGGATCACAAGGGAACCGTCAGGCCTCGCCTTTCTAGTGATACGAGTTAAAATTTCTTCTTCGGGTGTGTTGAGCATTCATTCAGTGTTAGTTCTGTCGTTACCTTCTCTTTGCCAGGCAAACGACATCTGTGGGTTGAGTATTATCAACCGGTGAACACTCGTGTTTATTTCAGTTACCGTGTGGACGTAATTTGTGATGAGCCCCGGTCCCTTTCAAATTGTATCATTATTTATGTACGGTCCATATATTTGAAATGACGTTTCACATTCATCTAGTGATGGCCGATTTTCATTCGAATTATCGATTAATCGATTAACGAACCGAAAAGTAAAATATTTGCAATCGGTTATATCATGCCGATATAAGCATTAACTTCTCCAGAGGATCATCACCGATCGTTTCAAACATCTGCTGCACTCTCATTGGTGGAAAAATGGCAGCACAGCGAACAAAAAAAATCGATTAGTTGTTAATCGAGTAATTAAAAAATGGAACACCTCTGATTTTGGTGTGTTTGTTTTGATATAAATGAGCGCAAAATTTCATCTCTACCGAGGGGGCAGCAAAACCATAAAATTACCTTGAATACGAGGGGTATTCAATGGATGAAAGGGACCGTGAAAGAGGACACTAAAATAGAAAGTTTTTCTTCCGACAGTTTCATCTTAGTATTCATCTTTGGTATTATTATCTTTGTTGCTCCTGTTAATTTGGAATTCGCATGTTTGACGCAAAAGTGGAAGATACAAGCTACAGTAAATGACCCTGAAATCCCTTATCCTGAGTTAGAAGGTAACAGTCTCGAGGACGTTGTTGAAATGGATACACTTGACGTTCCAGTTGACTCGCTGTCCAGCAAAAATACTGGAGCATATCCCAAGAAAAGTTATCGCCCACAGCCCTCTTTCCAACCATCGCCTCCTCGCCAACAGCCCTCTCCCTCACCATCTTCTCCTCACCCATCTGCACCCCCACACCATTGCCTCCGAAAATCTCTGCGCTTCCCCGCCTAAAGGCTTACTCAGAAGCCTCGAAAGGCCCATGGGTTGTTTTTTCCGTTCCCAAACAAAAACCTTTGAACATTCCGAGGATATCTGAGGATTTAACACATTTTTCAGCCGTTACCAATATTTTTAAGTTAACACCAATAAAACTGCACGTTACCGTTGATGACCGGAAGCAGGGTAACCAAATTGTTGCGTGCGAGATTTTTTATTGGAATAGAGAGTCTACATACCCAGTAGTGAGGTAGACATTGAAGGAGTAGTTACCGAAGCAAGTTTGACTAATAAGGCCGCTTGTATGGACTGCCCTCCCCCTTAGAAAAATCAAGAGGTAACGGAAATGCACCGAAACCCATTCCAGCGGGTTTTAAACCTTGTAATTATGACAAGAACTTTCCGTCACTTCCAGGATCATCTAAAACCCCAGATGTCCCAGTTTTTCGGCCAGAAAATCAGCTGAATAATCAGCAAGAACATGCCCCCATGTTCACGTTTTCTGGTATTGTAGATAGCTTCTTCAGTATGTATATTCAATATCCCTGACTCAACGAGGAGCATTATTAATTTAGTGCTGCCAATGGTGAAAACTCTTTTGAAGCAACTAGTATCTAGGTGGTCCTTCGTTGCATCGATCATATCCTTTAATGGATAACTCTCCGAATGAAGTCGGGGATATGATCTCTGTTCTTCAGTGCAACTGTAGAAGTCTTATACCAAAACTTGACGTATTTAAATTTTTAGTTCACAACTCACTCTCTGATGCATTTGCCCTTTGTGAAACATGGCTCTCTTTAGACAACGATCTTGCTTTCCATGAGAGACTTCCATGAGAACACTCTGGAATATCGGCAGGAGAATGTCGTCACCGGTTAACGAAGATAAGAAGTACTCAGACAGTTGGATATTCATCTTCGCGGAAAGTTTGCCCGGAATCGGTGTCGGTTCAAACCAACGTTCGTGATCGTCCGTCGTGTAGTAACGAAATAGATTCCCCGTTTTCGATCGTGGAATTCTCACTTGCTCTTCTCTCATGTAATAACTTAGCTCCAGGAATGGATAGAATCAAGTTTAACTTGC
This sequence comes from Ochlerotatus camptorhynchus, assembly GCF_037179485.1. Classification (NCBI taxonomy): domain Eukaryota; kingdom Metazoa; phylum Arthropoda; class Insecta; order Diptera; family Culicidae; genus Ochlerotatus; species Ochlerotatus camptorhynchus. Next base: position 164,904 of record NW_027040973.1, on the reverse strand, counting down.
TCAAAAATTTCCCAGACGTCACGAAGAGACGGTTGTTGAACTTATTCAATCAATTTATCGAGCACAACATTGAAACGGATGACTGGAGGCAAGTAAGAGCTATCGCCATTCAAAAACTCGGTAAACCCACGTCGGATAATAACTCGTACCGTCCCATCGCGATGCTGTCCTGTATACGGAAATTGTTGGAGAAAATTAATCTCTTTTGTCTAGACAAATGGGTCGAGTCGAATGCTTTACTTTCAGATATGCAATTTGGATTTTGGAGAGGCAAAGGAACGAGCGACTGTCTTGCGTAGCTTTCAACTGAAATTCAACTGGCCTATGCGCAAAAACAACAAATGGGTTCAGTTTTCTTGGACATTAAGGGGGCTTTTGATTCTGTTTGTATCGATGTCCTTTCGGATAATCTGCACGATAGTGGATAGTTTCACCAATTATGAACAACTATTTGAGCAACTAGTTGTCTGAGAAATATATGAGCTTTTCTCATGGAAACTCGACAACTTCACGAATTGCTTACATGGGTCTCCCCCAGGGCTCATGTTTAAGCCCCCTTCTTTATAATTTTTATGTAAAAGATATTGAAAATTGCTCGATCAGGCAGCTTGCAGATGATGGCGTTGTTTCCGTCACCGGGCCAAGTGCACCGGACCTGCAAGGACCATTGCAAGATACCTTAGACAATTTGCAAATATTATAAATTAGCAATATGGTTCACTCTTCTATTATCCCCAAAACTCGTAAAACTGTAAATTGAGCGTAACAAGGCTATCAAAAACAAATCACTGTTGAGTAAAATTTATCCACACGGTAAGATCAAAATTAAGTTTATATCTCAAGCGCCGCCGGGATTTTCTGAGGTACAAAATCTCTGATCACGAAGGGTGGGTGTGGAAGCTGCTTCTCGGGCGTCAGTAGCATTGGTATTCAGTACGCAAAACAAATCAAGGAAAAAAAGTTTATTTCACCCAACTAGGTACCGTTCCGATTCAAATTTCGGACGATTCAAATTTCGGACACTTTCATTTTTAATTAAATATTACATCCGTTAGAAACAAAGTAATAATGTTAGATGATCGTGGAGGGCACTAGTCAAAAAAAATTTAAAATTTACAAGACATGTGGATCATATTCGACCGAGATAATCAACTTTTAAAAGTGTCCGAAATTCGAGTTTAAGTGTCCGAAATTTGAATCGGCACGGTACTATGTGGGAAGCCAAAAGTAAGTAATGTCCATGTACTCAATTAATCATGTTTTGTTGTTTTTGACATCATCCACATCCAGAGGGCCAGTCACTTTCGAATATATGGGAATGGTAGGAAACCATTTGCATTTACATTAACATTTTCAGTTTTTATTTATTATCGTCTTTATGAGCAGTTTGGCAGTTGTCACAAATGACATCAAGATGCCTAACCGGAGTCAATTTTGTTCAATCCGACAAGTAGGCTTACTCAGATTGGGCTTTTCCGCTTTTCCGCCATGTTACACGCCTACCCTGACGTCATGACATTACACTACGTTGAGACCACAAACGAAGTGACAGACGGAGCGGCTTGAAAACTTTGGTGACTAACCTGCTATTGCATTTTTTCAGTGTACCACACGGCAACACCACTACTACTGGATTGTATCACATGGCAACACTACTACTGGATTGAACTAGCATTTTCACCAAATGTACTAGAATGTTTTGGTTCTATCTCTTTCACTCTACTCAAAACTGAAATTCATAAAAAAATGACAAAATGATACGCACTCTTTGCACACTGTCAAAGAATCATTGTACACAAAATCAACTTTGTGCAAAACCAAAACAAAAAACTATCCCATCTGGTGGATGATGGCAGAAGCTTCTAAGAAAATTCTACTACAGCGGACCACATTATTTTAATTGATTTCTTCGCCAGTTAGTCATCTGTCACTTCGTTTGTCCTATTGGTCCCAAGCAAACGATTAACGTACCCCATTCTAGTATAAATTCCAGTACTACACTATGTTTGTTTTGATTCGCTATGAAAGTTTGACAGATAAAATGAGGGGTTAGTGGATTTCCCTATGTTTCGAGGGGTGAATCGATTAGCTTGGGACCGAATATAGTATCAGAGCTGAGCCAAAAAGTTGAGCTCGCTTCTTCGGGACCTTCTGGTCTTAGAGTAGCATCTATGGTATTACCACAAACGAAGTGACAGACGGAGCGGCTCGAAAACTTTGGTGACTAACCTGCTATTACAATTTTTCAGTGTACCACATGGTAACACCACTACTACTGGATTGTATCACATGGCAACACTACTACTGGATTGTACTAGCATTTTCACCAAATGTATTAGAATGTTTTGGTTCTATCTCTTTCACTCTACTGAAATGCATAAAAAAAAATGACAAAATGATACACTCTTTGCACACTGTCAAAGAATCATTGTACACAAAATCAACTTTGTTCAAATCAAAACAAAAAAACTAACCCATCTGGTGGATGATGGCACAAGCTTCCAAGAAAATTCTATTACAGTGAACCACATTATTTAAATGGATTTCTTCGCCAGTAAGTCGTCTGTCACTTCGTTTGTGGTATTACTTATGCGTCTTTTCAGAAATATATGGGAATTCTGAAAGTGAACCATATTGTTAATTTATAATATTTGCTGAAGGTCACCACAGGGACATTGTGTTGAGACCTACTTTGGAACGGTATTATACCAAAGATGAATACTAAGATGAAACTGTCGGAAGAAAAACTTTCTATTTTAGTGTCCTCTTTCACGGTCCCTTTCATCCATTGAATACCCCTCGTATTCAAGGTAATTTTATGGTTTTGCTGCCCCCTCGGTAGAGATGAAATTTTGCGCTCATTTATATCAAAACAAACACACCAAAATCAGAGGTGTTCCATTTTTTAATTACTCGATTAACAACTAATCGATTTTTTTTGTTCGCTGTGCTGCCATTTTTCCACCAATGAGAGTGCAGCACATGTTTAAAACGATCGGTGATGATCCTCTGGAGAAGTTAATGCTTATATCGGCATGATATAACCGATTGCAAATATTTTACTTTTTGGTTCGTTAATCGATTAATCGATAATTCGAATGAAAATCGGCCATCACTAGATGAATGTGAAACGTCATTTCAAATATATGGACCGTACATAAATAATGATACAATTTGAAAGGGACCGGGGCTCATCACAAATTACGTCCACACGGTAACTGAAATAAACACGAGTGTTCACCGGTTGATTATACTTCCAAGAGCAGTTACCGTGGGACCACACACGCTCGGACCAGAGTAGTTAGTTCCATGGGTAGGTTGCATTCCTCGTTTAGACTCATCTTGATGAAGCAAACGGTACAGTTGTTGCTGAAGATCATGTATCTGCCGATGAAGCATATTCGTTTCGGTAGTAGTAGTCGTAGGGTGCGGTGTCTGCTGGTAAGCGGAGAAATATTCAGTGCTGCCGTCTTTGATACCGGAGTGCTTATTCCATGAATTGCATGTTGCTTGAACAGATCTGGATGAGATAGAATCGGATATTGCGTGACCTGCCCTTGCTGAGTTGTTTGCGGTTTATTAGCAAAGGTTGTCGTAAGAAACTGGAGAGGCAAACTAATTCCAGGAGTAAAGTTTGGTAAAGGCTGTCCCCTCAACGGAATTAATGGATTCCAAGGTACTGAAGTTACTGTGGTTGGCATTATTCCTTCAAGAACTTTGGTAACACTGGCTTGAAGAATGTTATACCAAAGATAAATACTAAGATGAAACTGTCGGAAGAAAAAACTTTTAATTTTAGTGTCCTCTTTCACGGTCCCTTTCATCCAATGAATACCCCCAGTATGAAAGGTAATTTTGTGGTTTTGCTGCCCCCTCGGTACAGATGAAATTTTGCGCGCTTTTTTATCAAAACAATCACACCAAAATCAGAGATGTCCCATTTTTTTGATTATTCGATTAACAACTAATTGATTATTTTTTGTTCGCTGTGATGTCATTTTTCCACCAATGAGAGTGCAGCACATGTTTGAAACGATCTGTGATGATCCTCTGGAGAAGTTAATGCTTATATCGGCATGATATAACCGATTACAAATCTCGATGAACATTTCAAATGGTCCTATCTGCTTTGATCGATTCTCTTCATCGACTTTCTCTTTTCATAACCACTGCTATGCAAACAGATTTCGCGCTAATTCTACCACATAGTTTGATAAAGGAGGTTCTTATCTAGCGTCCAAAACGTCAAATACAGCAGGGAAAGGTTTTGCAGCTGAGTTATTAACGAAAGAGAAAGTCGATGAAGAGAATCGATCAAAGCAGATAGGACCATTTGAAATGTTCATCGAGAAATATTTTATTTTTCGGTTCGTTAATCGATTATTCGATCATTCGAATGAAAATCGGCCATCACTAGATGAATGTGAAACGTCATTTCAAATATAAGGACCGTACATAAATAATGATACAATTTGAAAGGGACCGGGACTAATCACAAATTACGTCCCCACGGTAACTGCAATAAACACGAGTGTTCACCGGTTGCTTTCCTCTTCCGACAGCATGCGTACTACGCTGAGCCGATTATTTTTTCTCGATCCCGACATTCTTCTCGTTCCCAGTACACTAGTGCAAGAAAGAAACCCTCCGAATTGAGGTTAAACAATCTTAAAGAATGTTGCGGCACACGACAATCATAGACCTTCGGACGTCTTTTTAGCAAACCCAGTTTGTGGGAATATGCTTTAAGTTGTAAATTTTATTTTAATTAGTTTTAAGTGTAAAGTAGAATATAAAAAAATCTTACATTGTTCAGTCCGATTTTAATTTGTTTATCGTGTTGCAATTTCTTGTGTATATCCTCGGTTATTGTCTATTAATTCAACACAATATTTAGTTCCATGTATGTAATTCAATTTCGTTTACTTACAATTGTGTGTCGTTCAAATGCTAGTTTAATGTAATTTGTTTTATTAATCACTGACTACAAACTTTTCCAATAATATGCTTCTTTTTCATCTTTCTTTTAACTTAGCATGTACCAATGGCATTCCAACGCTGTCAACGTGACGTTCAAAAGCTTCCCCATGGAAACTGTAGTGAACGTTTGCAGACAGTTCAGACGGACAGCTTGCCAAGGTTGTTATGATTCGCGAGGTGTTCGCTCTCGCCGCCAACATGTGTTGAAAATGGCTCACACGGTGGAAAAGTTAGGCGTTCCTAGCCAAAGCTTATCATTTGGTCAGTTATCCAATCAGTTTCCATACCTACGTGGCCTCCCCTTTCAAGACTAAAGCAACGCAACTCCAGCCATCCTCATTAGCCTGAGGTTCCCGGAGCAGCATACACGACAGATCGATGTCAGTTCCACTCGCAAATTGAGGATCGAAATCCGGACGATGATGTGAAGTAGTTTTTCTCCATTGAAAAGGTTGGGGTTGCTGTGGTTCCTTTGCTGGAAAGTTATAACGAGCAGTGATCCAGGAAGATTCTTGAGGATACAACGATTCGTCTTCCATAGGACGCTTTGAAACAAGAGGTACGACCATGTTAATTTCCCGGACAGTAAACCTATGGCAGAGCAAAGGTTCAAATCATTGGAACGTCGGTTGGTGTGGAACCCTGAGCTTTATGAGAATGTTAAGAAGCAGCTAGTCTAATACGTGGACAAAGGATAAGCACACAAAATTACCCAGGATGAGCTACTGGGTTCAGATCCAAACAGAGTGTGGTACTTACCTCTGGGCGTCGTTGTGCACCAAAAGAAGCCTGACAAGGTCCGTTTTGGGATGCAGCTGCCACTGTACGAGGACAATCATTTAATTCTGCCCTACTGGCCGGGCCAGATCTTTTGACGTCCCTTACATCTGTTCTTTCTCGATACCGTCAACGCCAAGTATCAATCAGTGGCGATGTTAAAGAGATGTTTCACCAGTTCAAAATCCAACCAGAAGACAGGCAGACACTACGGATCCTGTTTCGAGACGATCCATCCATGATCCTGGACATATATGTGATGGAAGTTGCAACGTTTGGCGCGACTTGTTGCCTTCTGTTGCGCAGTTCATCAAAAAAAGAAATGCAAAGGACTTTGAAGACCAGTATCAACAAGCAGCTGCCGCCATCGTCGACAACCACTAAGTGGACGATTATCTAGACAGTCTGGATACAATCTAGGAAGCAGTAGAGCTAGCGCTGCAAGTTAGGACTGTTCACGCCAAGGCAGGATTTCACATTCGCAACTGGATGTCCAGCTCTAAAGATGTTCTTGCACAGGTTGGGGACTCGGCAGGAGAACCAGTGAAATGCTTCAAAGCTCACAATTCTTTGACATCCGAACGCGTGCTGGGAATGAGCTGGTTACCAGATACGAACGAATTTGTCTTTATTGGAATGTTTCGAGAAGAATTAGTACCAATTCTACAAGGAGATACCGTTCCAACAAAAAGGCAGCTGCTCCAGGCGGTAATGAGTATCTTTGATCCGCTTGGTCTTGTGTCACTATTTGTGGTCCACGGCAAGATACTAATTCAAAATGTATGACGGTCTAACATCAGATGGGATGGTGAAATCAACAACGAACTGTTCAGTGAATGGCTGCGATGGATTCGATTCCTGGGACATCTCGATACCATCCGAATTCCAAGGTGCTATTTCCCATTCTATAACCCTGAAAGCTACGATTCGTTAGAACTCCACATTTTTGTTGATGCCAGTGAAGAACCGTATGTAGCGGCTGCATATTTTCGCATCGTGGATAGAAGTCAAGTTCGTTGCGTTCTGATTTTGTCAAAAACAAAAGTTGCCCCACTAAAGCCACTCTCTGTCCCTCGATTAAAGCTGAAGGCTGCTCTTCTCGGTGCCAGATTAGCAAAGTAAGTTGAGGAGAACCATTCATTGCGTATCAAGCGGCGGATCTTTTGGAGCGATTCAAGCACCGTTCTGGCTCGTTGCAGTCGGATCAACGTAAATACCGACAATTCATAGCATTTCGTGGGGCAGAAATACTCGATACTACGACAACGAGTGAATGGCGACATGTCCCATCACGGTGGAATGATGCTGATGACGCCACTAAATGGAAGGTTTTTTTTATTCTTTATTTAAGAGATTTTTAGCCGAAGGCACTAAATGGAAGGATGGATTACGGCCCAACAACGGTCACCGTTGGTTCCACGTACCTGATTTCTTGCAGAATCCTCCAGATATGTGGCCCCAACAGCAACCTCTTTCCACAGAGACGACCGAGGAGCTGCGACCAGTGCACATTCATCGAGAGAACGTGGTCGAACAGTTCGTGAACTTCAGGCGATTCTCAAAGTGGGAACTATGCCAGTAGATCGCAGCTTACGTCCATCGTTTTATCGATCAGATACAACGAAAACGACGCAGAGAAGCTTCCAATGTTTTGGAGTTGCTAACACGAGGAGAACTTCAGCGAGCGGAAGCGAATATATGCAGAATGGCGTAGAACGAAGAATTTGCGGATGAGGTCATCTTGATGTAGAGAAACCAACAACCCAGCGGAGGGCTGGAACAGCATCGGCTGGAAAAATCCAGCAAGCTCTTCAAGCTATCTGCTTTCCTGGATGAACGAGGCGTAGTGAGAATGGAGGGCAGGATCGCTGGATTTTTGGACGGTCCCTACGACTTCAACTGCTCCGTCGTGCTACCTAAGAACCACTACGTAACACAACTTATCATCGACTGGGATCATCGGCAGTACAAGCATTACAATGGAGAGACAGCCGTGAACGAAATGCTCCAGAAATTTCACTTGTCGGGATAAGAGCGGCATTCCGGAAGGCTGGAAAGTTTTGTACGTGGTGCAAGGTGTACAAGGCGGCATCACGAACTCCTAGAATGGCACCGTTACCAGAGACAAGGATCATCCCGTTCGTGAGGCCGTTCAGTTTCGTTGGAGTTGACTACTTCGGTCGCACTCTTCACCTGCTTGACCATCCGGGCAATCCATCTTGAGCTGGTATCCAATCTGTCGATGGAGTGCTGTAAATGGCAATACGACGATTTATAGCACGGAAGGGGGCGCCATCGGAAATTTACAGCGATAGAGGGATGAACTTCGTTGGAGTCAGCCGCTAGTTATGAGAGCAAATACGCGGAATCAGCATGAACTTGGCAGCGACGTTCACAAACAATGTTACCCAATGGCGCTTCAATCAACCATCTGCACCACACATGGGGGGGTCTTTGGAACGCATGGTTCGGTCGGTGAAGTGTGCGTTAGCATCGCTGTTTAACGAACGTAAGCCTGACGAAGAAACTTTGGTCACTTCACTTGTCGATGCCGAATCACTGGTGAATTCAAGGCCATTGACATATATGCCACTCGAAAAGGCAAGCACGAAGCCCTAACTCCAAACTGCTTTTTGATGTTGAGCACTAGTGGGGTCAATCAACTTCCAAGACAACGCTTCACTGGTGTCATCATCGGCGGTAATGCCAGTGAGCCCAAATACTCGAACTCGTAAACCACCTCAATTTTATCGTCTTAAACCGAACTCGAAGTGGCTAACATTATCTTCTCTTGAACCTCTTCCTCTAATGTGTTTTGTCTTCGATGAAATAATAACAAGTTCAGTCCGATTGACTTCAGCCTTCAGACTGATGTACGTTTCCGATGTCAAAATTAGATTAAAAATGCAAATGATCAATTCTGGGGAAGTTGATCATGCAATTTTTTATGCAATGCAATATTCAGAAGTTCGCATTTATTCTTCATTTCGCTCAAGAAGAATCTGGTGTTAAAATTACAACAAAAATTGTGGTTTACGAAAAACTTCATATTTTATTCCAAAAACTCCTAAGTTTAGGCAATTAACATTAGTTTTCACATAAAATCACTATACAAAATCGGTAATTTTAACAAAATCTGATCTCAGTAAAACAAATCATTTCACCTAACACAGCACCAGATTAATTAGGAATAGTTAAAAGTGGCATATTTAATAACTTCCTCAAAATAGTATATTTAGAGTAGTTAGTTAGGGGAAACGTTCAAATGTATTATTTCAAACTACTTAATGATATGCTAAATAATTTATCTCATAACAATATAATGAAAAAGGATTGTTGAGAAACGAAAATTGAACGGTGTAGTGATCAATTTCATCCCGTTTTATGGTACTCGAGAGTGTTCCTAGGACAACGCACATCTTTGAATTATTCGTCACCGTGACAAATCACGTCAGTTTATCCGAAATTCATGCATAATCTGATTTAACTTCCCGAATGTAGGAAATCAGGCACCCATGAATCCGACCTGTTAATTGCTCCATGAACAATTTTGCTATCGGTGATTTACTGTGGCATAATATTTGAGAGGGAACCATGTAGGCGATGCTCAACACTGCATCGGATGTGGTATCCGACCAATACGAGGATGTGTAAATTCTGAGGATCAAGTGCGGTTTTTTTCCTCTGTTCGGGACATAAAACCACTGCGACCAGTAATTTGATATGTTGTAGTATATCCCGTATCCTTAGTTTAGTGCATGTCGTATTACTCCATCACTATTGAGAAATGATCAAGTGTTCTCTTTTGATACAGTTATCATATTTGCATTCGTCACAAGGAATTGATTTAAATTGAAAGGTTCCACTATTAACACCTTTCGAAGAATGACAGCACCCTCCAAAGGCGCACTTCTTTGTCAGTCAAAATTGGATTACTTAGCAACAAAATTAAGCAATGAAACCGATAACCATGCACCAGAATCCTAGTCTTAACCACTTCAAACTAGGGAACAACGAATAGAATATTATGAATCACAAAGACAATAGTAGATTAGGAATCAAAAAGGCTAACTAACTATTTTTTTCCTTGTTTCAAGATCATCTTCGATCCAGGCAAGCCGAGGATTTATCACTATTATAAAGGCATTAACAGTAACGAGATCTAAGATGTTTCCTTTGATTACTTATAAATCCTGTTCCCTTTGTTTTTAGTAGTCAAGACTAGGAATCAGTGGTAAATCTTACATCCCGTAACGTACCACGAAAAAGTGATCTACCCACGTTACAGGGCATGAAGTGTTGTTTCTTCAACTATTGCATCATAAACGTGCACTGTCCAAACGAACTAAGACCCGACGACGAGATGGAAGCATTTTCACGCACCTTTAGCCGCGTGAATCAATCACGCGCTGGCGCATCTTACCCAGCAGTACAAATCCAGTTCCCAGCTGGTGGTGCCACAAGTCAGGTAGAAAATAACTACTAGATGCTCGCTTTGCCATACCAACTATCCCGTACAGTAAAGTTCATAAAGCGCTACGACTTCGATGCTCCGGAATTGAAGCTCATCGTAGTTTAACCTAATAGTGACTTGCAGTTGCAAGTTACGAGTTTTCAATCGTAGTCCGTTTTTGATCGAGGAAGTCTTTGTCGATCATTTAGTCCTGTAATTACATCTGCATTTCTAAAGAGGCTGGTTGCTCGTGTACAGCTCTGTTTAGACTCCAACGCTGGTAGAAGAACAATAATAAGCAACCCTCAACATGGAGAACAGACGCTGTTTTGAGCCGTCCAACCATGGAAAACGAAACCGGGCACGACAGTTTATTTAAAAACTTGGAACTACGAAGTTCTATGACCATTAATGGGCTATGACATATGAAAATTAATTTAAAGAGAAATATCAAAGTTATTTATTTTATTTTTATTATTTTTATGGTTGATGACGGCAGATCCGTTCCGATTCTAATTTCGTTAGAAGTACAAACATAACATGGAATACAAGTGCGTCATCATAAGCTAATTAAACTAATGGCCGATTTCTTCACTTCCACTTAAATCTTAATCAGGGTTTACTCATATAGGTTTCAGCCTTAACCGCAGGTGAAGAAAACGGCCCTAAGTTTACAAAAGAAATTTCGTCTATTTGAAAAGTTTGTAATGATTTGTACTTACCCCTCAAAGGATGGATAAATGTTGGAGGCACTAATTCAACAACTTCCTTATCAGGTATTTCAAACACTATAATTTTGCAGGAGTCCTTTGCCTCACCATTTGCCGTTTTTACGTGGCACTCATAAATACCAGAATCCTCCACAGTTGTTCGGTATATCTCCAACGTGATGAACCCAAAGTGAACATCGCTTACGCATCGCTTATTCATCTCAAATTTTTCACCATCTTTGAACCAATTTACTTCCACTTTCTGATTATCTGAACAACAGCAGTTCAAACTTAAAGTTTTGCCTTTAAGTAAGGTTTGATTCCTCAGGCGGCTAATAAATTCCACTTCAATTGGTTTTCTTTTTGGTTTAGGTGGTGCCGGAGCTTCTTGAGGTTGACCACTGACAATTCGTTGACTAATTCTCATTTTTGGTTGACCTTCGGCAATTGGGCGTACTTCAGGTTGTGTTGTAATTTTAGGTTGAACAGCAGGCTGCAGGGCTGTTTCTATAGCTGACTTGCTGATCTTCTTCCTCATCTTTTTAATTTTTGGTCCTCGTTTTATAACTTCTGGCTTTTCTGGCTCTACGTACTCATCTTCGTCTTTTTCTGTTTCTTCATTTCCAGGTTCTTCTTTCATTGTTTGTATCTCTTCTTGGTCCAGTACCGGTATTGAATCTACGTTTAATTCTTGTGCTGCTTCTTTTTCATCTTCCTCTTCTTCTTCTTCTTCTTCTTCAGTCGCTACACTGTGCTCACCGTCAGAAACATATTCTTCATATTCGCTTTCAGCACTGGTATCCGTTTCATATTCCCAAAATTGTTCCGGAGTGTGACCTCGAACATAATATGTACCATCCTCCAAAAATACGACTTCACGATACTGCCTAGGCTCTTTAATAACCTCGTCATCGGCATATTGCCTTCTAGGATCAGCGTGAAATATTCCATATGAAGGCTTCCCTGTCTTACCTTCGAATCGCAAATGGTATTTTTGCTCTACCGTCCCAAAGTCGTTAGTAACTTTGATCATATAATTTCCGTTATCTCTAGCTTGTGGATTATGGATACACAATTTATATACACCCATTGGCTCCCTGATCTGTATATATTTATCATTGTTTTCAATCGCAATACCGTCCAAGAACCATTGAATCATGAGAAGTCCATCACCTTTAATATGTGTCTCTAATATTAAATCATCGACACGAAAATCATAATGCTGGTCAATATTAGTTATAAACCTTGGACCCATTCCTAGACGTACCTCAAGTTTTTGAACAATTGTCAGTGTAGCATGAGTGGTGATAACATTTTCCTTATTCTTCACCACAGCGGTGTAAATTCCTGCATCTAATGGAGATACTTTAGCAAAGGTTACGATTCCAGTGCCATCATGTGATTGATTTTTGATAGTTTTAGTAAACTCCATAACTTCTCCATCTTTAAGCCATTTGATTTCCGGTTTTGGACCAAGAACAGTACAAAATAATTTAGCTGGTTTTCCATCTGAAACTGTAATGTCCCGCAATTCTGTAATAAACTTTAGAGCATTTTTGCTCTCTTCTGGTTTTGATGGTACCGGTATAAATTCTGGGAATAAACGAAGGTATCGTTCTTTTCTAAGAGTATCTTTATCCTTTGCTAAATTAGCTTGTACTGGATCGGTTTCTGTTTGTTGTGCATTTGCTTCCTCTATAGGGACTTGTTCTTCTTTAGATATTGGTTCTATTGGTTGTGCGTCATGAGGAACGGTTTTTACTTCTTCCTTACTTTGAATAGTCTCTGATACTGGTGATTGTTCAGGAATTAAATGCTGCTGTTCTAAAAGTGTAGGCTCAATCGACTGTTTTTGTTTGTATACATTCTTCTTTCTCATCTTTTTGATCTTTGGTCCACGTTTAATTACAGGGGCAGGTTCTGGTTGTTCTGATAATTCTTCTTCATCTTCATCGTCAGCATCAGCCTTATCGTCAGTCTCAGCTTCCTCTATATCTGTCTCTTTTTTACTAGATTCTTTTGTTTTGTCTTCATCCTTTTCATCTTTGACTTCTTTTTCGATTCCTTCTTCTTCTTCTTCTTCTTCATCTTCTTCTTCATTTTTTTCGTTTTCCTGTTTCTCATCTTCAGTTGTTGGCTCATACGGTTCATATTCACTTTCTGCACTTGTGTCAGTTTCAAATTCCCAGAGATGCTCAGGTGTTTGACCACGCATATAATATGTTCCATCTTCTAAAAATATAACTTCTCTATGCTCCCGTTCAACCACTTCTTGTGGCTCTTCGTATACGCCGTGTTTCATTACTCTGGGATCATGATGTGAAATGCCGTACACATGGGTATAATCGTCTTTATTAAATTTCCTGAGTTCATGCTTGATAGAATCCTTTCCAGCTAAATTCACGGCTTCACACATGTAGCGACCTTGATCCTTTATTTGAGGGTCATGTATTGTAAGTTTGTGAATGCCTTGTGGTTCTCTAAGTTGGAAAAATTTCTCGCCTTCCGTATCGTCTAGTTCAATTCCATCTCTGAACCACTTAATGGTAGGAGGTGGATTTCCGCGGACTTGGACTTCAAGTATCAAATCATTAATCTGGATGTCGTAATATTCTGTTGAAGACAATGTAGAGAAAAAAAACGTTCAAGTTAAAATATCATACGGTGATTGCTTAAAAGTCTAATGTGGAATGCCAAAGGATATTTATTTATTTTGACGTAGAACTACGTCTTTGTCGACTATACTGGGGTACAAATAAAAAATATGTGTGGTGAAATAGTGTTAGGTTTTGGACGCTTGTAGCTTTGTCATTTATAGATGAAATTAAGATCCAAATACGCCAATCGATAGGATATTACTTAAAAAATCTGCTGAAATAAATACTTTTCCAATTTTTAATCAAAAAACTTTTAAAAAATGCGCAAATGATAATTTTATCACTGTTTTCATGAACTAAACGTTTTCCACAAACGAAATACTACTTGGTTGCATATCATTCTGCTTGAACCTAAAAAGATATAAAACAGCGCTGATTTCCTGACTCTGCTCATTACCGCTTCTGACGGCGTGGCACTAGGTCCTGCAGCAAGCAGAACCAAGTCAACGGCTGAAGGTGGATCACAATGAGGAATGAGACCCTCCTTAACAACAACCTCTCCCCCCCCCAACAACAACCTGAGAAAGACATCGACTTTGACGATCACTTTTTTTCGGGGAATAAATTTTAAGCAACCACAATTTAATTTGTAAAAAATTGGTTTTACTTATAATAGAAGTAAAAGCAATTTTTTACACGCAGAGCCAAAATTTTCAAAAAAAAAAAATGCTTAAGAGGAGACATACTCGATGAATTACCAACAATTGACTGTAAAACATATCTGGTATCTCTATATATGCAATTAGATTAACATCCAAAGTCCATCCTTTTCTACATATTCTGCACAAAAGAAACTTCCTGCCCCGCCCATTCATAATAATAAGTATAATAGTCAAAAATGCATGACAAACATCAATTTTGCGTGGTTCGTTGTCATACTGCGGTCGTGCACAACCCTCTAATTTTTTTATTTTTTTATTTCGTCAACCAACGTAGACTAGTACATATTAGAATACAGTTTTGTTTTCTTAAATTTATTTATTTATTTCGTCAACTTTGGACAAAAGGTTAAAAGTATAATTTTTTCTTTAATAAAAATCAAGCAGTGTCAGCTTTCCTATTTTTTATGAGTTATAATGCCTTATGGAGTAAAAATATTGTTTTAGTTTATGCCGAGACATTGTAAAGTCAATGGTTTCGCAGTATTGATTGTAAGAGGCCATCATGCGGTTTACCCGAGCAAAGTCGGTTAACAAAATGAAAGCAAATCAATATTAAAGTTTGCAGTTCCTATCATCATGAAAACTCATTTTGATTTCAATTGTCGCGACAGAAGTCTGATATCATATTGTGCTTTCATTATGCAGTCAAGACTTTTTAAAGCAAAGCAACTTAACTTGAAGTTCTGCTGTTAATTTCTTGTTTAAAATTTGATTGAAGTTCATCTGTCGTTGAACTAACGATTATTGTTTATTTGTTTTGTTTAACACATTTTAGGTCATTCGTGACTAGCCCGAGGTGACATTTGAGCTCAAATCTTTCAGCGTGAGAAGCATGGATGCTAACGATTTACGAAAGGCTCGTATTCAGTTAAACATTGTGAATGCAAAATCAGTAATCAAATTGATTTCATTGAAAGCAGAATAAGTTTTCCGTTTGATTCAACAGTGTAAAATTGTGCTCTCATTTTTGCTGTGTTAACCGTTAAGTCAACCAAAATGAGATCAAATGGAGTATTCAAAATAAGTTACATCATAACAGTAAATTTTTATTTCAATTTGATCTCTAACTTTACTCGGGTAATGGCCCATATTTTGCATAATTTGTGCGATGGTGTTTTATGGCAAATAAATTTCGATTTCGGAGTTGCCGAGTAGGTGCATGGAAATTTAATTTTGATAAAAGTTCTGTGGAGTCAATGCGCTGCGAGCGTGCTTCATATGATGGAAGAGGAAGTGATGTCCAACCTAATTTACGAAGAGCGTATAATAGAAATTGTTTTTGTACGGATTCTAATCTTTCTTCGTGCGTGATTGAAAAAGGAGACCATACAATGCTGCAATATTCCAGTATTGACCTCACATAGGCAATATATAGTGTTTTAATTGTGTATGGGTCCTGAAAGTTATAGCAAAAGCGCTTGATAAAGCCTAGCATGTTATTTGCCCTGTGAATAATTGTTTTGTAATGGTCTATGAAAGTTAGTTTAGAGTCTAAGATAATTCCTAAATCCCTAACTCTTTCACATTTTGATTTCCTAGTGCAATTGAAATATTTGAAGTTGTTCTTTTCCTGATATTAAGAAACATTTTTTTGTACATTCAATTCTAGTAGACTTTTTTTTGCACCATATGTAGAATATGTGTATTTCATTCCGGAATATATTGATGTCTTCTTCATTTCTTATTTCCAAAAAGAGCTTCATGTCGTCGGCATAAATAAGCAATTTAAGTTTTTTGAGAGTGAAAGAAATGTCGTTTACGTATAGAATAAAAAGAAGAGGTCTCAAATGAGAGCCTTGGGAGACGCCTGAAGTGACTTGAATTGGACTCGATTTCTTTCCGTTGAATTTAATTATTTGTTGGCGGTTAGTTAAATATGATTCAGCCCATTTTAGGAGCCCTGACTCAATTCCAATTTTTTGCAATTTAAAAAGTAGCATTGGTATGTCTATGCGGTCAAATGCCTTGCTAAAGTCTGTATAGAGAGCTTCTACGTGGTTTCCATTATCCATTGTGTTACCGCGAGACAATTAATCTACAGATCAAAGCCATAAGCAAATCCACATAGTTGCACAAGGTCCGTTGATGTCGATACCAGTTTCAAGAAAATGAAATGAAAAGTAGAGTAAAACAAAAACGATCGCTCGTTTACATAATATGCCTGCACTATTTATCTAGGAATGCTCATGCTTTCGAGTGAAGAATAACACGCCCACGTGCGTATACCATAAGGCATAATTTTCCCTCTCGGTTTATCCTTAAGGAAGGATATGATTTACTGTTTAAGCGCTACAAATGTTTCAAATTCTTATTTGTTAACCTTTTCAGACCTGAGTAAAATAAACCAATAAATTTAGAAAAATGACGACCAAATCCCGGTTCTGAAAAGGACATAGTACATAAGGACTCAATATATAAGTTGGCCCTTTGAAGGACAAGTGGCATTTTTTCAACTTAAAGTTAGGAAACTAGTGAAAGGCCCGGTATTTAAAGGGACATGGAAAATTCCGTAAGAACAGGAAAGATTTTTACATAATTATAAATCACTTATGCAATACGTAGACCTAAGATCACTTTGTACAGAAATTGAAAATAAAGTTAAGTTCGAAGCTTACTCCAGGTTCTTCATTGAATCCGAAAAACTCTCGATCCTTAGAAGTGAAAACTTCTCTCCTAACGGAGAAAAAAGTAACTTCAAGAAGCAGTTTTTTGGCATAGGTGTCACAAAAGCGAAAGACTCTCTAATCAGAGAAGAAAGTAGCTTTTGGCAGTGACACATTGCATTCAATGAATAGTCTATAAATTCAAGTAAATTTGTCGAGGTCGAGCGACCCTTGAAAAAGCCGTGTTGCATGTCAGTAATTCTATTTTTGATTTGGAGAAATAATTTTTCGTTGACAATTGCCTCGAAAAGTTTATGAATGCAAGAGATAATGGCTATACCACGATAATTACGTACGTCAGATTTTCAGCCAGATTTAAAGATAGGCACTAGGAATGAGCTTTTCCAAGTTTTTGGGAAGGTTCCAGATTCCAGGGACATATTACATATCCAGAACAATGGAGCAGTGAGTTCCATTTAATAAATACTGGAGGAATTCCATCAGGTCCAGGACCTTTTAAGGCGCCTAATTTTTTTAAAGCCTGCAAAATATCCTGCACTTGAAGTTGATTGAGGCCAATGTCCCTTGAAAATTCTGGAAAAAATGCAAAATAATCGCAGTCGCGATCTTCTTCAGAAAATGTCGTATAGATTTCTTGAAAAAAAAAATGCAAATAGATTGCAGTTTTTTTTCCGAGCTATCACCGACATTTTCGTCGAGTTGCATTATTGAAGGAAAATTGTCAGATTTTAATTTGGTTTTTACGTAATTAAAGAAGTTCTTTGGACAGGACTTTATTACATGTTCTGTTTTTGCATTATACACAGTTCGAAAAAGTAGTGTAAATTTCTGTTCAATATTATGCACATAAATTGAGCGTCACATATCATATACGTTTACATTATATATCGTGTAAAGTTCTGACACATTTCATGCAATGTAGCAAATATTGTATACAAAAGCCCATATTTGTAAACAACATTGTTTGCAACTTGCTCGGTTGCGTGAAATGAAATACAAGTCTACGTGAATGAATGTTTACATCACAAATAAAATTCAGAATTTTTATCTGTGTGTTCTTCAAATGCAGTACTGATAGCTAAATTCAGTTGGTCGCATATATCTAAATAAATTAATAAATTATTTCTACTATTGCGTTTTTTATAAATTTTTGATATGATAGGGCCTATATAAAATGAGCATAAATATATTCAAAAGGGTGAAAAACATACGAATAATCTTTTTTTTTTCCTTGATTTGTTTTCCGTCGATCTTGTTTTCCGTACTGAGCACCAATGCTACCGACACCAGGGAGGCAGCTCCCACACCTGGACCCTACCTATCGACCCATCAATTCATGAAACGGGGATCAACGGTTTTGCTTCCCTTCCAAAGGAAGGCGTGATCAGAGATGTTATGCCTCAGAACATCCCGGCGACGCCGACTGGTATTGAATCCAGGCCTGCTGGGGTGAGAGGAAATCACGCTTATCACTACACCACCGGCGCCGCTTACTAATAATCTTGCATTAAATTATTTGCACATTAATTGTTTTTACGATATTAGGTAATTAAAAACTACGAATTTGATCTGTAAAATGAAAAGTATACTGTTTGGCAAAAGACAGTTTGATCAGGCATATTTTCAAAAAATACAAGAAAGGCAATAATCCTGAACAAAACTTTGGAATTTGACCATTTTCTAAAAAAATCGAACGTTTAAGGAATCATCAGTTTCCTCCGTAAGTATTTAGTGTCCATACTGCAGATACTGCTCAAGCAATCAATTTAGAGCCCCATGTAAGCATATTGATCGAATAAATGCTGAAAAACAGAGTACCTACATTGCTGAATAAAACGGGTTTTCGAATTATTTTCTGAAAAAAGCTCGTTGTGGTTGTTAGCCTTTATACGACTATTTGATGTGATATGAGTAATTTACTTTTTGAAAGTGTAATGAACGTTGACTATCTTGATGATTTATTAGTAGTAGTGATAAAAAAAAGCAGAAGGGTCTGTGCCTAGGGGCACGAACGGAAGTTTGACGTAGGACCGCTAGTGGACGGAACAAATGTGAACATTTAGTTCTTTTAATTGATCAATCATCAATTATCTTAACTCCCTCCGTTTTTTATTTGTAAGCGTATCAAATTTGTAGTATTTATTTTAAAGAGAAAGTTGATTAAGAGAATCCAAGGGACTGTCAACTTGAGTATTTTCGATTCATCTACTCGACTTTAAAAGATGGCTTTTGATTTTTTGTTATTTATGAATGTTTAAGTTTTGTGCATTTTGGTATTAAAGTGTATTCAATTCACTCCTCACAGGATTTCCTTGCGATTTATATGAATGGGGCGGGGCGGAAAGTATCGTTTGTGCAGAATATGTAAAAAAGGAGGGACTTCGAGAGATTGAACTTGTGAGAGCTAATTTTCTCACAAATTTGATTTTATTGGCTTTCTGGGAACTGAATATACACCCAAAGCGAATTATTCCCAGTTCTCTCAAATTATCTATGGATTTTTAACACTTCCTACTAGTGTGTTCTGGAAAATGGTCGGACGATGATTAATCTCACTAATACATTCGAGCCTACAATTCCACACCTTCTATAGATACCAGGTTGAGCCTTGATAGCTAGCTGCTTGCGGGAACTGATGACCTTGACAAATGTCCAAATAATACTCTTAACAAATTTATGGTGGTCCTGAAAAGGAATCGAATTGGATTTTTAAGTCTGTGTTAGGGAATGCACTGTTTTCACACATTCGGTGATAATTTTGATCACCATTGCAACAGTTGGACATTTGGTATTTTTCAATAATGAGCTATTGAAAATTAACTAAATGTTCATTTTAACAGATTGGTAGATAAATTTCCAATCGTTTGGCTTGTTATGAATTAAAATCTATCTGCTATTGGTCGAAACCTGACCTCTTTTCGTAATGCTGTGCATTTTGGTTTTTTGAAATTACGTGGATTCTATAGATCCTGTAGAGATCTATCTAGTCCTGATGTATGTGTTGGTAGAGGGAAAAATGTAAACTTTGCGGGAGACGATGTCTTAACACTCGGGAGCAATTTTGTTAAATATGAAGTAAAACAAATCCTAGCTAGTTCTGCATGATGATTTTGTTTGGCGATTTGTTTTTATGATAACTCCTTACTTGAAAACAGGCAAAAACTCACAAACAGGCTGCTTTTTCATGGTATACAGTGTGATAATTCAATAATCAATCAATTATCTCAACATTTAGTGGCAAACTATTCATAAATTTTGGTTTCATACAAAAAATTCTATAATCCACATTAAATTTCATATGTAAGCGCTGATTGAAACAATCTTTTCGACGTCACAACAAGGGTGATTGATTAAACGAAAGAAACGAATCGTGCGGAATGAAAGCCGAGGAAAAACTAATTGCACCAATATATTCAGGCCTACAATTCCACACCTTCTATAGACAGGTTGAGCCTTGATAGCTAGCTGCTTGCGGGAACTGATGACCTTGACCAATGTCCAAATAATACTCTTCAACAAATTTTTGGTGGCCCTGAAAAGGACCGTTTTGTAGTGATGGTTGAGTAATTCTGAGCTGCGTGTTCAACACGGATGAGGCTGTCAAGCTGTATTTCGTTTGGAGCGAGGGTGACACGCTTGGCATAGATGACCGACCTGCAGCGACTCACGAAGAGCTACTGATTCCGATCCATAGCATAGCGCTGCAGCTTCTTCCTCCTTTGATGGTTGCTTATGTGGGCTCTGCAGCTTGCTGCTTGCAGGCAGCCTTTCGTTGTTACTGGAGAACAATTTTCAACGCCACACGCCGAAAGCACTGCTACTCTGCTACTAATTTCGACGACCGAACACCACCACACAGTGGTGTGGTCGTTAGGAGCGTGTGGTTCTGAGTATGGCGATGAGTGTGCAAAATATTTCGCAATTCCATCCTCCCTATTCGCACGCGCCCGAGGATCGGAGGCGAATGCCACTTCGACTTGTTTCGTCTACTTACTAATCTCTGACGACTGTGCTGGGGAAGCAGCATATACATGTAGGTAATTGGTGGATTTGTTAGTTAATTCAACGTTTTTGGACAATTCTGGACATTTACCAGTTTTTCAAAAGTGTCTTGTTGAAAATCAACATTCGTAAGCATTGTTATCGATGCGTAGCCATATTTCTGATCGATTGGTGATAAAATTATTGAAATTGGACCAGAGGCAGCTGAGTTATTAACGTTCAAAATCTTTCTTAATTTGTTACATGTTCCATTTTCGGTTTTCACAAAGTGTACCCCCAAATAGAAATCAAAGACGTAGTCCTACGTCAAAAGTTATTTGAAGTAGTCTACAAAGATATTTGAGAAAAGTTGTTTTAGCAACCACGAAAAATAAATGAGCTTACTGGTATCCGTGAAAAAAGTTCATTTTATCATAGAGCTCTTCGTTGTGCAATTTTGTTTTATTTTGTTTCGTGCGCAAAACTTCAAAATGAAGTGCAAGCAAATCTTTGCAACAATCAGTCGAGAAATGGTTCGCTTTATATTTCCTTCTTCTGTTGTCCGTGAAATACATCGGAATGTAAAGTGTGGAAAGCGTTTTGTGCTCATAATATTACAATACTTCTCCCACAAACAACACTATGATGACTTCATGCTCGTTTGGCTACACTAACTGACAATTCGTTTAGCAATTGAAAAGTGTTGAGGAAATTTATATCTGTAAGAAGTTCGTTTTTGATTGCTAATCTGCAAAATGCTAAATGTTATAAGAATAATATAAAAATAACAATAAGAACAATTAAAAATCCATCATATAAAGCAATAAATTTTTTAACCGGAAATCTCATCGGTGATTATTGCGTTGTTGAATTTTGCATACCAAAACTTAAAGCTTTTTTAAACTACATTAAAGAGATAAAAAAAAACTCCTTGATGAAATTTGCATGAAATTTTACTTTTTGATTTTTTTTCAAAACTGGCTGTTTGATCTACTAATAAACTAAATATGTGTTGCTGTTTGCAATGGAATGGACACATCCTTATAAGATGTCTAATCAAAGTTTTTTTCTACCTACATTATTTGATTGCATTGTATTGCTTAGCAATGTGCTGAAAAAATTCAAAGGTCCTACCACTACCCGAGCAGGAGAAAATACCTCATGAATACCTAATTCTGATCTGATACCATAATTTGGTGTTGATCAGCATGCCATAAGACGTAAAATACCTAAGAGTATTACCAAAAAATTTCATGTAAAATATTTTGTAAATATCAAAAATGGATATTTGGAAAAAAAAAATACGTGTGTGGTTAAGCTGTGTGGCGTTTGCAAAATTTGGTATTATAATGGTATTGTGGGAACCTTTTTGACGTAAGACTATGGCTTTGTTTTCTATATGGGGGTGCGAGTACGAAAAATGAACATGTAGCGAAAAGTGGACAGATTTTGAACCCTTATTTCCCAAAGCATTAATGTGAAATATGTCATGCAATATACCATTCGACGGGGGTTTCTTTCAGCAATGTTGGGGCATATATTACAAATAATGAAAGTAGTTAAACAGCTAAGTAATTTAACTTAAATTGGAAGCTTCTAAATTGCCCATACATATGCTTAGACCACAAGGTGTCCTTGCTAACACAGCCATCACATAGTTGGTACCACCCAAACGAAACAAGCCGAAGCCGCATTTCCTTTGAAACTTCGAACGTGTTCATATCGATCGCTCAACATACGACTTGCGGACCGTTGGACAGGCTCCCCGCAAGCAACAACCATCAGTTTTTAATAGTAGCTGATATTGTTGTGCATTGAAAATAGGACGACTTTATTACAATTTGGAACCAATCTGTGTATGCTTCAGAGCAGAGCATTTACGGTAATTATTATACTTAAGGGGTTACGCCTACCTACAAGACCGAAAAAAGCGAAAGTTTGGATTTTTTTTTCTCGAAAACGACGCAACATATTGAAAATCGGTTTTCTGCCGTTTATTGAACACACTTTAAATGGTACATTTATCAGTCGATGCTGTAAAAACGAGGTCCTGGTGCCCCGCACGGCTGCTCCCCGTGGACGATGTTCTAAAAAACGCTTTTTGCGGTGCCAACTGCGGTTTGTGATGTAATCATCTGAAAAAAAAACCATGCCAAATCGTTAAGCATGTATTAAACTAGTTCTTGATCGTTCGGTTTTTTTTTAAATTTTTTTTGACAAAATGGCGGCCTTTCAAAGTTGAAGTGCCGGTTTTTGATCCTTAAAATTTGTCTTTGATCGGCTGTAAAAAATCGAAATTAAATGATAGACCCGAACGATCGTGGACTGCACAGAGTAGTACTGAACATAAATCAAAACGAATCGGACGAATCGAATGTATACATTTCGAGAAATTTTTGGCACCGGCTTTGAAAATATGATTCCGAGATAATCGCGTTTAAAGTTTCAAGTTGGGTTTAGTCCACTATAAGTGAATATTTTTGTACGTCGCATAACTTTCACAATTTTCATCGGATCAACTTGATCTTTTGAGGAAATATTCTTGACTTTATATACTTTCGATTAGGACAATAATAAAATCGATTTTTTGAAAGTTTGCAGGTTAGCGTAACCCCTTAATAGGAGCATACATTCAGTGCGCCATACGAATATTAAAATATAGAAATATTTTGAATTTGTCTACATTAGCACCATATATTAAAGAATCATTTAAATATTATCTATTTAGTATAAAACTGTTTTTACTGTTGAACAATACTCAATCACATATTATTTAATTATACATAGATGTATGTAAGTGTTCTATCGTCTATCAATTAAAGCGTAATTATTTATATTGTGTGAAATTTTCTCATACGGTGACATTTTGTTTTCGTTATAACTTGCTGCTTCTAAAAAAACATATTCTCCTAGATTGGAATTCTAAAGCATAACATAAACCTAATGAATCGTTTACTCAGTCGAGTATTAGTATTATCTTTCTCTCTCTCTCTTTATAAACCTAATGTATATGTTAGCTCTATAGATAGCTCACTGGTTTTATTAGGTGCAGTCAAAAAGTCAACATTTCAAAAAATCTCTTATTTTCTCTTGTAATCTAGATGTAAGAAATGCTGATATTTTTAAATTAACCGCTAAATACCGTGCGGGACCGAAATCCGTACACCTAAGCACTAGAGAATCATTAACTGTCAATACTAAATAATGCTATCACATTATGCTCTTTATCACATCTTTTCCCCATACATTTATCTTTATTTTACCATTATTTGCAAACACCAGGTGTTAAAATTACCTTTAATTATAAGAAAAAAGTATTTAAATTGCACATCTCTTGAATCAAAATCCGTACAGCGTTCTACGATTGAATCAAAATCCGTACAATTTTGAATCGAAATCCGTACACTGTGTTGAGGATGAATCAAAATCCGTACAGTCATGAATCAAAATCCGTACATGCATGTAAATCGATCTAAATCAATGAAAAAAAAAAACATGTTGCTGTCTTGAATAAAGTATTTATTTAGAAGTTGCTTGCCTAGGAGTCCAAAACAGATATACTCGTTTAAATACACTAGTTTACAGCATATTTGAACGTTGTACGCTGATGGTCATTTCCCATGTAAAATCGTGCGCTGAATCCAAAAATGTTGTGCAAAAAAATCTCAGTAGGATAGTTTTTGAGATATAGCCAAAAAATGAAATATCACTTTAAAAAAAACGTGTTTACTAAAACCACAAATACCTCCGGCTGTAATGAAGTAATATTAATTATTTTAACGCCGAATTAAACGTCATAATTTCTTTTTTCGTGAGAGTAATGGTAGAACCACAATAAACATTTTTATTTGCATTGCTTAAAAAATTAGCAGAAATTCAATTTTTCTAAGGAAAACTTAAAAAAAAACTATTAAATAATAACAATACCACTAATCTCACTGACAATTGATGTTCAATTGATCGAACGAAAAATTTCTTACCTCTAATTTAGCGTTAAAATAATTGATATTTATTTTGTTGGATTCAGCGTACGATTTTACATAAGAATCATTCGTCAAAGGTTCCAGTTCATTTTTTTAGTTTTATTTTTTTAGCTTGTAATATCAGCGTTAGATTAATTGATGCTCCAATCAAATCAAAGGAAAGGTAACTGATTTCTTTTTATTTAAGAAGGTGACTGCTCTGGATTTTTATGCTAACTAATATCATGTTTAAGGATTCATTTCCTCCAAATTTTATTCTATACCAGTGCTTTGGGTTAAATATTATTACTAGAGTTTACCTCCCATCACAACTTCGAGGTCTTTGAAATTTGACATGTGGTAACGTGCAAGATGCGCAATACTTTGGAACTTAGGGCACTCCAGCTCAACGCTACAAAACATTATTAACCGGGACTAAACTGGGCGGTGTAGCTTGGACAATGTTGTCGAATCAATAATAGTAAACTGAAGAGAAGACTGCCGAAACATCTTTAATACACCGATAATGGAAACGCTCCACCAACTCACTGGCATCAAGCGATAGAATAAGCGGTTCCTAAGATGGTAGCCCTTAATGGCGTGAAAGTGAAAAAAAAAATTACAACCATCTTAGAAACCAACAAAAAAAGACAATTAGCTGACATCAAAGATTAATTTTTCGTTTTGTGCATGAAAAATAAAATAAACGTTAGTTAACGACTAAAACTTAATTTAATTTAAAACGTCAAAAGAGTAATAATTATAAAAATGCAGATCTTTCATGGCTTCTTTTCCGCAGCTTTCTTCTGCTTCGTCTCCATTGTTGCCATTGCTTTTTCAAGTTATAATGCTTTCTTGCTTCCAGCTTTCTTTCTTCTTCTTCATCTTCTTCCTCCTCTTCCTCTCTCGCTCAACCTTTTTCTTTTGTCGTTCCTCAATCCTTTGTTTCGTTGCGTTCTCTTTATTAATTTTCTCCCGTTCACTTTCATGTATATTTCCGTCCATTCCTCGCTGGTGGCTGCTGTTGGGAATGCTCTCTTGCCCATTTCTGTCTGCTCTCTGTAATTTGTATATGCGTGTTGGTGTAGAGGAGCTGCGCTGTTTTCCTTTTTGGCTGGTTCTTGACGCTCTTCATTAAAAGATATTAATAATATAACATTTACAATACGAATAAAATAAGAGAGTAGCGATTCAATACGGCATCTCTTATGGTGGTAAATGGAACGGCAAAATCCCTGGATGCTTCTCGATCAGATTTCCCCGCACGCATCATTGCCATAGTCTTCTCCAAATCCTCCGGCGTGTATTTAGCTTCCATGATCTGCTGAAAAACATTGGATAAAGTGAAGTCGTCATTGTGAATGCACAAGTGTACGGATTTAGAATCAGCTGTTATATATGGATCGAAATCCGTACAGTACTAATTTTGATAAATAAATACCATATGAATGATCCATTGCTTAGCATTGAGATATAAAACGATAAACACTTACCTTTC
This sequence comes from Ochlerotatus camptorhynchus, assembly GCF_037179485.1. NCBI lineage: Eukaryota > Metazoa > Arthropoda > Insecta > Diptera > Culicidae > Ochlerotatus > Ochlerotatus camptorhynchus. The sequence continues at coordinate 138,600 of NW_027040973.1, read as the reverse complement.
CGATCGACCTTCAGGAAACTACTTGCAAAAATCACTTAAATACGCTTAACAACTGGAAGTAAATCCGAGAGATTTTCTTAGAAAATCGTTAAGAACGCAACCGATTGATAGAAATGCCCGACACGTGATAAGGTTTTTATTTTTCTTATTTTAATTGCATGACATACTGCTTAATTGTTGACATAAACATCAAGCTAATGCATGAATGAACATGAATATGTATTAATGTATAATATTTACATTGTTATGATGCATATAAATAAACAAATTCAACAGGGTGTACGGATTTCGGTGCTGTACGGATTTCGGTCCCGCACGGTACTTGTTCGATGAACAACTTATGAGTGATATGTCTGTTTGTCTGTGGTATAAGAGTGCTTCAAGTTTTATATCAGTCATGAAAAATATGTAAAACATAATTGCATGTTTTGTTCTGGTTTTATTCTTTAGTTATAAGTAGTGACACATAACCACCTTACAGCTACCGTTAAAACTATGAACCTCGAGTTTTAATTTAGTAGTCATAAAACAGTTTTATAGACGACTTGACGGCCTGATTTTATGACAACCACACAAAAGCATAATACAACCACAGGCTGCAAGGGATGCTATGATAAAACAATGATAAAATAAGAATAAATCTTCCAAGCATTTAGATTGTTACTTGGGTACCTATACCTTTTGCGGGCCATAAAACATCAAAACGGCTCTTTTCAAATGTACCAAACATGATAAGTTTTTTTTGTGGTTTTTACAGTATTGAGACCAAAGACACCCCCCTTCTTATATTTTTATTGGAAAGCTTATACTTTTTTACATGATGTACCAGCATATTAAAAACATTATTTTTCGTTTTTGAGACATTTTTTTAACATCATGTCGCATCGGTGTCTCATGTTTATGCATTTAAAGTACAATGCGTCTCCATTACGTCAAAGTAATTGAATAATCATGTGCAGGGCTCTACATTTCCGAAGCTCTAAAATGAGCTCGAGTTTTATTTCTCTCATACACACATGTTCAACGCTTCATTTCTATAACGCCTAGCTAGACTATAAGCAAGAAATGGTAATGAAAAAGAAGCACGTTTAGAAGGAAACGCTGGCTGTGGATCTTTTTTTTTTTCCTTTGGTTTGTTTTTTCCGTCGATTTTGTTTTCCGTGCTGAGCACCAATGCTACCGACGTGCCAGAAAGGCAGCTCCCACACCTGGACCCTACCTATCGACCCATCAACTCATGAACCGGGGACCAACGGCTTTACTTCCCATCCGAAGGAAGGCGTGATCAGAGATGTTATGCCTCAGAACATCCCGGCGGCGCCGACTGGGATCGAACCCAGGCCTGCTGGGGTGAGAGGTAATCACGCTTACCACTACACCACCGGCGCCGTTGGCTGTGGATCTTCTCGTCGTTGCTTTGCTCATCGCTTTCAGTATAAGTCATGTCGATTTTCTAGTTAAACGAAACCTCATTATGGCTTTCCCCTTTCACGAACACTCTATCACCGCTCTTTCAATTTGTTTAAAATGCGTTATGTCCCGTTCTCGTTAATTTTTTAGATAAATATGTGGATGGAAGATAAATTAAACATATTACGTGTAATCTTCAAGTGTTTTCACGTGAGAAATGCTTTAAATGTGTAATTTAATTTTCCGTCATATACGTCATGATGTGTTTCATGAAAGAGAAAACTATCAAAGTCGAGCGCTCTTTCGCTCATCCGTTTCACCGAAGCTTGAAAGGAAGACCAATGGAGCGACGGGAGAAAGAGAGACAAGCGATTGAACATTTGTTTGTGCACGCCGACTGAGGTTCTAGAATGCTGCGAAGCTGTTCGACTTTAACATAAAAAGAAAGCCAGCAGTCTCTTCGTCGCATCGATTTGGTCGATTGAAACTGATTTTGTGACGCCCTGATCATGTGTTTTTATTAATACAATAGCTATTTTCAATATGAAAGTAGTACCCATATCTTTCAGTTATGTTAGTAAAGTCATGATGTGTATTCCTGCCGCGAATCGAAAAACTTATTCTACCTATGAGTTATAAAGGTGTACCTATGTACTCTACCTATGCAGTATAAAGAAGGTGTGTTTGTCAAAGAGCTCATCAGTTGAATCAGTTGAAATATTTTTTTCATATCAAACATCAAACATTTAAATGTGCCTTGTGTGCTAAGTGTATTGTTTACTAAAATAAACTCGTCCCGAACCTACATTCACAAGCCTAAAACACAATCGGGTAGAAGAGACCTGTTCATTTTGTTGGTTTGCGTTGGCGGACTTTGGTTCGCGACAAAATGGCCTTACACGGTTTGTTTACAAAATTGAGTTTTGGTCTTTCCAACTATTGGTCTTGATTTGTTCATTTAACATTTTCTCCATTCGATCTTTTTTTCCCTTTGAATTTCATTCGACTTTTTTGTTCAATCGACTTTTTGACCGTTTGAACTTTTGTTCCCTCAACATTCATTCATTGTCGTACACCTGCAAGCTTGAACATAAGTCATTATTCAAAATAATAGGTATTATTATTTTGAATAATGACTTATGTTCAAGCTTTGCTGACACAAGTCTGTGAATTTAATCAACCACTGGCTTCGGTGTCTTAAATGAATACTCAACCACCTTTCGAAAACTTCAGAATCCTTGTTCCGAACAGTTGACGTAGGACTACTCTCACATATGTTAACTATTTTGATCGAACGTGATTTAAAATTTCCGATATTATTAATACATCCGTTGATTTCTTCCGAAGTGTAATAATTGATCACTTTTCCGTTTATTACTTCCATTACTCCAAATGTTTCTTCGAGTGCGTGGTTCAAAGGTCTGGATTTAAGTCGGGAATTCATTCGCGTGATGTTAAGATTTATGTCCAACCACTACTCGCTAGACGCGCATCTCTACAGAATAAACCTCGTTGAAAATATGTAGGTGCAGAACCGGTTATGATGACATCGATCACGCAGTTTGACGCCTCCAGAGCATGATTATTGGATACCCTAGTGGCCCAAGGTAGACAACCCTTCCGTGAAGTAAGAGATGTATTGGGAACCCGTGATCTTCCCTACATGCAGGCGATCTACGAATTCGTTTGTTTGTCTGATGTTAGATTTTGATGTGACCCTTCCCTCCTTTCCACACATTTTCCAGCCATTTCCAGTCTTATTATCCACCTTTTTCTGTGCTACTTGCCCCTGTCCAACCAGCATTTGGTCAACCGTTCGAGAGAATTATCTGAAGGAGGTTTCAGAAACCTTTTTCCTACCTACCATCACGAGTAATTGGTACTCAATACTAACCTAGATTTACTGCTGTTTAAAATGTTAATTAAAAAACTACGGATTTTTAGCTCCGCAAAGTGTCATACACGACTGAGCCTAGTAAATAAACGAACTACTTAAAAAAAAGAACATAGAAACGCTTTTATTCGACTATACTGGACTGGAATTGAAATCGTGACGGTAACTACTAAGCTACCGATTTTTACTAGATAGTCTTTGAATTATGATTACATCCATCGTTTAAAAGCATTTTGTTTATAAAAGCATGCTATTGAATCGTGGGCTTATACCCGAGCAGGAAAGAATATCTCGATACCTTAAATTGGTATGGATGAGCCTGACATAAGAGGTAAAATACCAAAAAAAAAAAACTACAAGGGTAAGCCCAACGGGTTGTACGAACAGTTGACGTAGGACTACGCTCACATATGTTAACTATTTTGATCGAACGTGATTTAAAATTTCCGATATTATTAAGACATCCGTTGATTTCTTCCGAAGTGTAATAATTGGTCAGTGTCCCTTTTCCGTTTAGGGTAGAGAACTACTTCGGCCTAATCGTCCATTTTGGGCCTATCGAGCAGAAAAGTTCAAATAAATCCATGCTTTCAGAGTTAACAAGTCAATTATGCGTTTGGTATGATACTTTAGTTAATAAGCTACCGAACGATGTCAATGAGAACGCGTGATATGAAGGTTTGCACCCATTATTCCCAAAAACAAAAAAGGCGCTCCGACCGAATCATGTATTATCTTCATCCGATAGGCCGAAGTGAATTCATTGGTGTTTCAATGGCGTTTCAATGCGTTAGGCCGAGTTTGAAATCCTTAGGCCGAGTTTGGCGTCAAGAAGCAGTGTTAGACTTTTGAAAATATCTCAAAGATTGGTTTCTCTTTATCAAATCTTGCGGTACGTACGGAAAGGTAAATAAATTTGAAAGCCATCAGTAATAATAACATTCTGTTTGGTGCTAAGCTGCGCTAGATTAAAAAAAAGACTAAGTCCGGGTTGTGCTTAATAGGCTGGAAATGGGTTAGTTAACCCTATTACTAATAAGATTCTTTTTCAATTCATGTTAATTATTTTTGTGTTAGAAAATATTCCAAACTAACTCTTTCTTTGAAAATTGATTGACCATCCTATCTATCCTATCAAAATCAATCAAAATCAAAATATATAGGGGAAAAGTTGGCTTCGGCAATACCTTAACCTATTATCGTCAAGGGGGTAAACAAAGTCCTGGAGCACTCAAATTTGGCCAATAGTTGCTCTGAAACACAATGTATCCACATGACAAAATTGAGCTCTCAAGGACGTTGTTTACCCCCCTGACGATAATAGGTTAAGGTATTGCCGAAGCTAACTTTTCCCCTATGTATAAATAAATTTCTGTTTGTCTGTCTGTCTGACCCTTATAGACTCGGAAACTATTGAACCGATCTTCAAGAAAATTTGTATGCAGGGGTTTTTGGCGCCGAGAAAGGTTCTTATGATGGTTCGAGACCCCTCTTTCTCTATAAAGGGGGAGGGGGGCTCCCATACAAACGAAATAGAAATTTCTGCATTGCTCGAGAACTAATCAAGCAAATAGAACCAAATTTGGCATGTGGAGGTAATTGGGTATCCCCTTAAATAGATAAGAGAGGGGAAAGGGGCTACGTACAATATAGCATGCTTTTTTTAATCGGCGCATTCATAAGCTCAAGCTAACATTGAATCTAGAGCAAGGCTGGGCACACTCAGCTAGTACTGAATAAAGATCGAAAATTGGCCTAGTAGTTAAAAATTTATGAGTTTTTAAAGTTGGATGTATAGTCGAAAATGACAATTTTTGACCAACCCTAACTCACTAAGGTGCACCCTTATGGTGAAATACAAAAACAATAGGGGTTTAATATTTTTAATAAGGAACAAATGCACAACGTTTGAGTGAAAGCAGAGCATTTTTTCCGATAGGGTTGGGTGTTTGGTTCCGGGTTTTATATATTTTAAGGATAGATAGGGAAAGTTGTGAAAAATCCCCATGAAACATAGGGTCGGAAATGACTGCTAAGTAAGTTATTCAACATTCTGTTTTTTTTTTGTTTGTTTTTTTTTTTTTAATTATCGAGATTTTCAGCCGCAGGCTGATTTATCTCCAGTCATTTCATAGAAGAGGGCGTTAGAGGCCCCCCTGAGTAATAGTTACGATATTTGGGTTTTTTTTTACGTTGTTTCTGTCGGAAAGCCGGGTCGTTGCCATGTTGAGTATTGTTGTTCGTCTCCAGATCATGTCCGTTGTTGAAAGCAGGGTGTTCATCGTGTGTGGGAGTTGTAGCATTGGTTTGTGGCAGTTTTTGCGGGGCCGTATGGTGTGCTGTCCTTACTTAGATTTTTCGGGATCATATTTGGTTGTATAATTGAGTGTCTTTTAGGAAACAGATAAGAGCCGATGTGGAGAATTTGTCATTTTGTAAGGCGTTCCTAATGCTATTGGGGATACCATGGAGCTCCCGATGGGACTGGTATGCCGGGCATTCGATGATGGCGTGTTCAACGGAAAGTCGCTTTTGGCAAGTCTCACACAGTGTTCTGAAGTTTCTACTGTCCCCCATGTTGTGTGAGAAACGCGCATGGCCAGTGCGGAGTCTTGAAACTTTTATTTGGTCTTTTAGAATGGGAAGGTCCTCCCATTTATGCGTATCACCTTTGATTTTCCGTATGAAAGGATGTCTAAGACTGTTCCACTCGGCCACCCAGGCTGCGCGAACCGTACTTGAAACCCATCGTTTGATGTCCTGTCCGGGGACTTCACGTGTTAGAAAAGGACCGTATCTTCCAGACGCGGCTAGTTGGTCTGCCGTTTCGTTACCTATGATTCCACAGTGTCCCGGAATCCAAACGAGTACGATGTTGTTATTGATTCTGTTCTGTATCTCTTTAATCCAGGGATGCCTTGCGGTCGGGCTGCATATGGCTGATAGAACGCTGGCGGAGTCGGAAAAAATTACTACTGGACCGGTGGATGGACTAGACGTTGCTAGGGTAATAGCTGCGGCCTCAGCGGAAAAAGCCGAGCAAATATCCGGAAGACGGTAGTGCTGGAATGAGGTTCCTTCAGTCATGCTTGTGCCTACTCGCCCTTGTGCCTTAGAGCCATCGGTGAAATGGATCGTATGGTTAGCGTATTTTATGGTTTGTAGTTTAACAACGGTGTTTCTAAGAGCTGACGAGTCGTCTCCTGCCCGAAATCTGTTTTTAATGGTTTTGTCGTAGCGCACTTGTGGAGCGGCCCAATTTCTAGTCCCGTTCCACTGCAGTAAAGCAACCGGGGGTAGCTCCTGGTTTGATATTTGACGCAGGAGTCGATTAGCCTCGTCAAGGAGAAAGACATTTCTGGGGCAGGGAGCGGTTCTCTCTAGAAAGCAAACGGCTCTTTTGCATAGGGCGGTGGTTAGACAGAAGGCGAAAGGAAATTCCCCGACCTCAATGCAGGTGGAGATGGCGGGTGTGGATAGCAGAAGTCCAGAGATAATTCGAAGCGAGCTGTTGTATACTGGACCGAGGATTGCAGTTAGATGATTGGAAGCGTTACAGGTAAGCTCAATTCCGTAGAAGAGCCTGCTGTGGATGATGGTTTTTGCGACTCGCAGTCTTATATCTCGATTGTTGCTGCGATGCTCTTTGGAGAGCGTCTTTAGTAAATTAATCCACGTTTTACAGTTCTCTTTGACCTCCAGGAAATGGTTTTTGAAGGTAAGGTGTCTGTCAATGCGTACGCCGAGAATCTTGATTGTCTTCCGGAAAGGAACTGTTTTACCGTTGATAGTGATCGTGCTGGGGATGATACGGTGATTAGAACTGCAGATGTGCGTTACGGCGCTTTTTTCCACGGAGAGTTGAAATCTGGTTGAGCTGGCCTATCTTACTACAGCATTGACCGCCGCTTTAAGCTTCCGTCTCAAGGCCTTCGGTGTTCTGCCCACGGTGAGGAGGACAATATCGTCAGCGTATACGAAAGTGTATATATCCTTCGGCAGGTTACGGAAAACCCCGTTCATTGCTACCAAAAAAAGAGTGACGGCGATGACTGGGCCTTGAGGAACCCCCGTTTCTTCTCGGCAAATTTTTGACTTGTGAGCTCCAATACATACTTCGAAGGTCCGGTTGTCGAGGAAATTGTGGACGAATGCCAATATATGTCCCGATACCGAATCCTGTAACTGTTTGATGATGTTCGGTGTCCAGGTACGATTGTAGGCCTTCGACAGGTCGAATGTTGCGATTTCTGTGTGTTCCCCTCGCTCTTTGGCGTCATTTAGTAGCTGTCCCAATGTGGCGAAGTAGGTTCCTGTTCCATAACTGGGACGGAAGGCGTGCTGCCGATGGTCAAGGTGGCCGTGGTCCTCTAAGAATTGAATCAGTCTCCGATTTACCATTCTTTCCATGATTTTACTGCTGCAACATGTTAAGGAAATTGGTCTGTAGCTGCTGGGGTCGACTGGATTGCAACCGCTTTTGGGAATTGGCACCACTAGGCTGTGGTTCCATTCTTTAGGTAAGGATTCGTTGAGCCAGATCTTGTTAAGAAGGTGCAGAAAGTTTTGCTTCGCTGCTGGGGGCAAGTGTTTTAGACTAGGGTAGCCGAGGCCGGCGGGGCCCGCAGATTTCCCATTTCCCTTCGATAGCGCATAGTTGAGTTCAACTGGGGAAAAGGGGCGATTGATTTGAAGGCCACTACGGTCGCTAGGGATCTGCAGTCGCGCTAAGGATTCGTTGGAGACTCCGTGCCGCCTGATAAAATGCTGGTCATATATGCCAAGCGAGGAGAGATTGGCAAAATAGTCAGCAAGCGTGTCTGCTACGACGCTCTGCTCACGAGTGATTGTTCCGTTTGCTCGGATGGCAATACCTGTGGTTCTTCTTTTTCCGCTTAAGGCATTAACATGTCTCCAAAGTTTGCTGATGTTTGGTGTGCGTTGATGCTCTCTAGGAAGTTCTCCCAACTGTTTCGCTTCGCTTCTCGGATCGTTTGTCAGCAACCGTTACGGCTTTTCCTGTAGGAGGCCATCGCTTCTTCCTTACCGGGGTGTCCTTCGGGCAGTCGCTTGGCAGCTCGTAAAGCCTTCCTTCTGGCTTTGACCGCAGTCTTTGTATCAGTGGTCCACCAGTGGAGGGCTCTACGTCCGGGGTGAGAACTTGTTCGTGGTATTGATGATTTGGATACGCGATTAATCATGGATACAAAGTCGGAGATTGTCTCCGGCATCGCCTCTTCAAGCCGTGCATCTATCGCTGACTGGAAAGTTTCCCAATTCGCCAGCTCGTAGATCCATCTTGGGCGTCTCGATGTTTCAGGTGGACGGTCGTTCAGAAAGATGTCAATTGGTCGGTGGTCGCTGCCCATGGGATCTTCGTGAATTTGCCAGAGCAGTTGACTCACAATGTCTAAACTTACCATTGATATGTCTATGGCGGACTCCCTTTGACCACTGATGTACATGTTTGATCCATCGTTGAGGATGATAAGCTCAAGAGATTCAGCGATATCGGCCAGAAGTTTACCTCGGGAGTCACACTTTGAACTGCCCCAAGCCGGATGATGTCCGTTGACATCGCCGAGGATAATTCTAGGTTCATCAATTTGCTTGAGCGTCTCGAACAGTTTGTTTTGTAGGTCCGGGATTTGTCCGCAGGGTAAATAGATGCTGATGATAGATACTGCGAGAGGGGCTTCCAGTCGAACCGCCACGATCGGAAGATCGGTCTGAATCTGGATCGGGAAGAAAGTTGACGATGTGTGGATGCCAATTGCAACGGAGTGGTATATATTAGGGCTACTTTTGTATACCCAGTGATATGATCCCCGTAGGGTACGATTAAGATTTTCGGTGCTGGTCCTATGGATCTCTTGAATAGCGAGAACCAAAGGAGGGTTTTCGTGTACCAGGAGCTCAACGTCTGGGAGATTGTTCATGTAACCATTTATATTCCACTGCAGCGCAAGCCTGGTTCTATCATCGGTTGCAACTTTAGGGATTTCTAGACGATGCGGAGTCCTAGCGAGTGTAGTCTCGCCAGAGGAAGGTGCCGGTGAGGAGTCCAGCACTGGCAGGTTTGTCGTTGATTCGAGAGGTCCGATGATAGGTGAGGCTTCACCAGAACGAGGCAGATGAAGAGAGTCTATCGCTGGCAGGGTTGCCGCAAGTCCGGGAGTTCTTTCTGGATTATTTGTTTTCCTCACTTTGTGTGGGGGATGATTGTTTGTGGCTGGTTTATTGTTGTTGTGGGAGGAAGACGGTTGGTTGAGTAGCGATGATCCAAATCTTTGATGAGAGAGCAGGTCATATAGGGCTGCATCTGTTTTTGCTGCGGGTGGAAGCGGGCTGAGGTTAAAACCTGTGTGGCCTGAAACTGTCAGATGAGTTGTATTGGTATGAAATTGGAGTCCTTTTTTCCTAAGTGTTGTGCGGGGAGTGAGTTGCTTCACGTAGTCTTCGTAGCTTTCCATGGTCCTTCCAGGGGTATAGGTATTTCTACCCTTGTCCGTCCCTCCTCCGTCAGTCCAAGGGGAACGAAGGTTGTCCGCTCGTACCGGTGGGGGTATGGCTTCCGCACCAACGGGGCCTCGTTTGTCCCAAGGTCTAGACGGGAAACAGTTCGGGGAACGGGTGATACCACCCTTGTGCGTCCGGTAACGGGGAGAGCGTTTGGGTGCCGGAGGTTGTCCGACAGTTCCGGTGGGGGTGTAGCGTCCGCACTAACGGGGTCGCGGCTACCCGAGGCTTCCACCGTTTTCTTCATCCAGCTGGTGTTGGTTGGTGTGATGATGTCGTTTGTATCGGCTACATGACTGGGTGACTCCGCATTTTGAAGAACCGTATTATCTTGGGTGGGTGGTATTGTGGGGTGCATTGTAGGTTGTTAGGGGGGAAAGGTGCAGTGAGAATTGTATTAGTTCATAGGGTCGTCGGAGTGCTCTGATGAGGGCGAATGCGAGTCAGGGTCAATGCCGGGTTTGAGTTTCGGTTTGTTCTTTTCCGTTGGTTGGTTGCTATTACTGGTGTTGTTGTTGTTGTTGCTCCTTTTGTCTTTCTTGATTGGAGAGCGGGACCGTTTTGGGGATCCAGTTACCTTTTTGGGGTTGTTGCTGCGGCTTCGGCTTCGGAGTCGAGCCTCCCGCAGGTCTGAGTTTAGGGGTTTGGGTGGTTGAAGTTCGCTGGATGGCGGATCATTTTTAGATGTTCCCTCTTGGCAGAGTTTCCTGGATTTGTGGGAGTTTTGCGGTGTTGAGGTGGTGTTTTCCTTCGGAATTTTGGCTACAATTGCTCGCAGTGTGGCGATCTCTTTATCTTTGAGGGCGACGGTGCTATTGAGTGAAGACACTTGGGCATAGGTGTTCAATCGTATCGTCCCCGCTGATGGTCCTGGATCGTTGGACTAGGACCTGTTCCAGGGCGAGTATACGATCGTCCTTCTTCTTAATTTCTTCCACGAGGGAATCGATTTTTGCCATAAGTTCATGGATCAGGTTGCTGTTGGTGATGTTGCCATTGTTGCCAGCTTCGAGTGCTTGGATCCGCTTGTCCTTTTCCTCCATTTCAAGACGGATGATTGCAAGATTGTCGGACAGTTCGGAGATAATTTGGTCCTTGCCAGCAGAGGCAACTCCAGCGTAGCTGGTTGTACCATGCGTCTGTTGGTAGAGCCTCTTGGCTGCTCTAATCTTTTGAATCTCGTTTTCGGTAACGTACACGGGGAATTTGCGGCTTGAGAGGCTGTGTTCGGCTATATTGCACCTGGTGCAAAAACAAGTAGTATGGCAGTGTTGTCCTTCAGCGGTCTCATGCTGTTGGGCACAGTTTCCACATGTAGCATTGGTTTGCTGGCAACGAGCCCTGGTGTGTCCAAAATTCCAGCACTTATAGCACAACATCGGTGCCGGATAGTACCGTCTTGTCCTGCATCGAAGCCAGCCAAAGTCTATGAATTCCGGAAGAGTAGTCCCTTCGATCGTTAGGATGATAGTGGGAGTATTTTCCCGTCGTTCCCCAACCCTTTGAGTGATCCGGCGAAGATCCGCAACCTTTTGAGAAGCTAGGGCAGCCTTGAGATCATCGTCGTTGAAATTCACAGTGTCTAGACAGCTTACAACGCATCGGGTGAAGTTGAGGTTAGGATGTTTGCTTATTTTGACTTCTGTATCGTCGAGTAGCTTCGACATCGCCAGCAGACGTTTTATTTGTTCAGGGCTATGGACCTTGAGAGCGTAGGAGATTCCTTTGCCCTCTGGAAAAGCTCCTTCTATTTTTGAGCCGATCCATTTTTCCACGGAGGTTCTTAGGAGAAAGGGGTGCTTCGGAAGTGAGCCGTGGACGCCTTCCATCCTCAGAATTGTCAGCTCGCCGCTGGTGTTCTTGGGGTCCATGTACTCTGGAAGGGTTCTTCCAGCGTAGCTTCCATTGATTAGGTTTTGTGTAGATTTGTTCGATAGACCTCCACCTGGGTCCCCAGTAAGGGGTAAGGGGTCCACTGCCGACGCCATGGTCAGTGGACCGCGGGAAAAATTACCCCCAACGATGCACTTTGATTATTTATTTTTTCACACGGGGGAAATGGAAACCAGATAGATAGAGTGAAGTTATCCGGAGAACGTAACACCCGCGAAAACACTACGGCTCACTGTTATATACCGGATAAGAGACCGCTCTCTTGAGAGTGAGTTCTTTGAGTTAAACTGCTTTCACTGTATCATACTGGGGTTTTCACTCGACGGATGATATATTGCACCACGAAAACTGACTTGGGGTGTCGCCGACCTATACCGAAGACTATTCCGGCTGTGAAGAACGGCTTTTAACTGCGCCTACTTTACCCGGTGAGGGATGTAAACAAATAGTGACTCACTACTAATTCACTGTGAGTGCGAGATTGTTCTGACCACTCTCTTCTCTAACCGACAAAAGCTCGTGCTTTTGTTCCAATAGCTGCTATCCCCAGCCGGTGACTTTGGTTTATGGAAAAACAAGAAATATGTTTCTAGGATTTAATGGCTATTAAAAGCCAGCACTACTCCGATGACTCGCGTTGGGGAGCTTTATGGCCAGCCACGAGTGATTTCCAGACGATTAGGAAAAAAGTAGACTCGCTACGAAGTGAAAAAAGGAGAAAAATAAACAGCTCGAAAGTACCGAAAAAACGACCAATCGTGACGAGAACAAGCTGTCAACTGAGCATTCTATGTTTTTTTTCTCATAGCCATCTTTGGTTAGCTATATTTTTTCAACCCTAATGTGTTTTTTTCTGATTGAAATATACCAAATGAAAGATTGAAGTCTTATCTACCAAAGCTTCTTTGTGAAGAACTCGATTAAATTTAATTATTATACAACAAAATTGAAAAGTATGTTGAGAGTACCAAAAACAACTTTAAAATTTCATACATTTTAGTGATTTTAAGTTAAACATCTTCATAACTGTTAATTTATTTGTTCCACAAAAAATTCTCCATTCAGTTCCCTAGAGCTGTACCTTTGATAGTAATCTTGTAAATTTTATGGTTTCTTCGTAATGATTGATTTAAAACACCCATTAAAACTTGTGATGTTTTCTTAAAATGTGCTATGGGCAACCTATTCTTTCATAAGTTCGGCTGTTGCAGTCCAATACGTGTATGAAAATTGGCTAGAATATTATTGTAAATTTTGTGATACATTCTTAACTTTCGATTACCGCACATCATCTGCGCCGAAAGAAAATATCACTGCGTAGATGTTTTGCGGTATTGAATATTGCTCAGTTTTAGAAGAACACACAACAAGAGACAGCGAATCGTCGAATCCTGAGAGCGGAAAGAAGAGATGTAGGTAGTGGTCGACATCCCTTTTATTTCATTGCGCTCACGAAATTCTGAGACTCTTTTTTTTTCCTTGATTTGTTTTCCGTCGATCTTGTTTTCCGTGCTGAGCACCAATGCTACCGACGCCAGGGAGGCAGCTCCCACACCTGGACCCTACCTATCGACCCATCAACTCATGAACCGGGACCAACGGCTTTGCTCTATGGAATTGCTATTACATACATACATATATCCAGTATTGAATGCTATTAGCCCTAAACATTCAAGGGGGTGATTTTGTGCGATTAAATAGATATTATTTTTGAAAGTTCTGTCAAATTTACTGCCTATAATCGCATATAAGTCCCATATGAATTTTCGTCAATTTTGTGATAACAACGCTATCCACTATCAATTGGAATTAACTTTCATATTATGTGATAATACTACGGACTTTGATCATGAAAAATGTGAAAACAACGTCATCAATTTTTCCCATCATGCATGTCAGTTCCAACCTGAAATACAATAGTTCATAGTTCAAGTTAATGTTCTGCTTTTTGAATTGCTATATTTTTCGCTGATATAACAAAACATGCGAGCTTCATTGAAGCTGATTTTGACTCAAAAAAATTAATAAATTACCTATGATTTTTCAAATATTTACATGGGAATTGCACTTCGTAACTTCGACTGCCATTTTCTCAATGCCTACTTTTTCCATATGGGACTGATCTGCGATTATTGGTAGTCTAATGGTGGTCTTTGTTTAATATCGTTGAAACGATGCCTCAAAACAGGGTAGTATCTTCGGCAAAGTTTCAAGTTGTTTTCGAAATTTCATAATTTTAGTGCTATTAATTACATTTAGTGCGTAATATTTATTTTATTTACCTGCAGTCCTACTTCATAATGCATTAATTACTTTAAGTACCGTAAATCGGGGGTAAATTGATCACAGGTGTTAAATTGATCGAACAAACTGCTGAAAATAAATTCGTTTTTTTAAGATTCAATATTGATAGGTAATTCAAAGGCACGTTTAATCAACATTTCTCATTAAGTTTGTTTGAAAATCACAGATAATTCTACATTAATCTTAGCTTATTTTCTGTTCTCACATATATAGTTGATAATAAACATATTTTTCAAATATATAAATGATATATATGAGCTGTAATCACATCAACTTACATTCTGCAGACCTACTGTAAGCCAAATTAATAATAAAATAACTGCAACAACTTTTGGAACAACAAGTTGCAACAATCAACAAACTCTTGATCAATTTCACTTCAAAGCAGTATTTTCAAATTTTCGAACAAAAAAAAAAAAATATTTTCGGAATTTTGGAATCATTAGATGTTTTAATGATATTTTGTACTAGTTGAAGAGGTTGAAAGGCAAGTGTGTGACTCATAAAACTTGTCAAATTTGCTTTCAGATAGTCACAATCAGTGATTTTACGACTCGCGAGCGCTCACTGTAAGTATAATTTACAACCTCTTCTTTTAACTTACAGGTACAAAATATCATCTAAAGATTTTATAATTCCGAAAAATATGTTTTAATAGCAAGTGTGTGGAAGCAACCCTATAAACAAACCCTATAAACAAACCAATCCCCAGTACTGGTTTAAACAATAAATTAATTGAAAATAAACTACACGCAAAGAAAACATTCACATACTTATTACTTGATCAATTTACTGGTTTACTGTACTTCGAATGCTCCTTAATTCTGACTTTGGTTCTTTGTTGTGGTCGTGCGGTTAGTGGCGGCGTCCGTCATTGTGTGTTGTCCGTTGTCTATAGTCTATAGTGTTAGGTGTGTGTAGTCAGTGCATGTCAATAGTCTTTTTATTGTATTACGTTCCCTCGAGATATTTCTCAATGTCGAAGTTTTGTGTTCTTTTTACAAACATGAGGATTTTTTACAGATAAATGCTCTTAAACACTCAAAATAAAGTTGCATGAAAATTCATTTTCCCTCTTGTAGTTCATTCCTTATTTTAAACATGAGTTGTTTGGAAGAATAAAGCTATTGATCACATCAACTGAACATGTTAACTTCTTCTCTAATCCCTGCTAGATATGCTAGTTCAATGCTTACTTGATTTTGCCAACATGATATCCTACGAGATAAGAAAGGTAGTTTCCAATGGACCTGCTGTATTATGTTTTGAAACGATTTTTTTCCACGATAATTTTTTGTTGTAAAAAATTTTTATAAGCAAACTTACATACAAATACTACTGGATGATTAAAACAGTTGAACTAATGCACTGAAAATTTCGTGGATTCTTTATGAAACCCTTTTTTGTGTGTATGACAAGTTCACTTACCTCTAACATTTTTAACAAATGTTGGTGCTTCATATTGTTTTCCGAGTACGGGATATATGGACAACAGGCAGGATGTCTCTACTTCTCCAAAATTATTGCTAGCAACACATTTGTATGTGCCTGAATCGCTAACAGTAGTAGTTGTGAAGTGAATAGCACCAACGCCAAGTTTTGAGTTATTCTTCAAGGTTTTCGAATATGATACCGGTATGTTATTTTTAAACCATTTGATCGTAGGGGATGGTCCAACACATGAGCATACCAATTTGACAGAACTTCCTTCAGCTATAGTCATGTTCTTCAATTGAGCTTCAAAGTACAGCTTTTGCTTCAAGTCGAGTGGCTTGGGTTTCGTAAGTTCCTCGGGTATTGGCCTTGATTCGGTACTGTACAGGGTGGACAACTTTTTACGCCATTCTCTTTTCTGTGTGTTTTTTTTAGCTTTCTCAGCTTGAACTTCCGCATTTTCTTCTATAGCTTCAATAATTTCTTCAGTAAATGCTGCATTCAAAGCTTCTTCAGTGATGGGTATAGAAGGCTCTCTTGGTTGAGATTTGATCGATAAAACTGAAGCAGCACGTGACGCTGACCTAGATCTTCCCGGCAATAAGTATTCGTCATTTTCATCGCGTATTAATTTAGGGTCAGCATGATAAATACCAGCAACATGCTGAAAATGTTCTTTTCCTTTGAATATCACTTGGTGTTTAACTTTTTCTTCACCAGCTTCGTTTTTGGCTGTAATTACCCAATGGCCGCCATCAAGTTTAACGGGATCATGAATACTAAAATAGAAAGGAAAAGCGTAATTAAAAAAAACTACGAAATAGAAGATTTCCAATAGTGTCGAATGCGCAACTCAATATTGCGGATCTTAAGAAAAATATTCGTTCGGCTGCTACTGTATGCAGTAAGAGTTCTAAGAGTTCTACCGCCAGTATAAAAATTAGATGAATACTGAAAACAAAACAAAGTGTGCATTATTTAACAGCTGCGGAAGAACTTCTTCTGATTGGAATTGATAAATAATATAATAATATATAATATATAATAATAAAGCAATATTTTTGCCAATACATATAGCCATTAATTTTTTTTTCAAGATTTGATAATATTTATTTATTTATTTATATTAATTTGCTACGTCTTTAAACAGACCACGTATAGACTTATTACTAACTCACTTAAATACACTTACATAAACACTGATGTGCTCTTAATCCAAGATTTTTTTTATTGAAGCAAAGAAACTGAACGCGTCACAAACATTGTTGAAAACACGAATACAAGCACACAGGGGGCTAAATAGCCATAGTTTGTCCAATGTAAGGGAAGAGATAACAAATGTCATCTTCGAAATTGGAATTGACGAGCGTTGATCCTTATACCCCGTACAGACTATGGCTTATAGTACGTTCAGACTAAAGAGTTATAACATGCTATCTTGATGGTGGTTTCTGCGTTGTAATTATTTGACAAACGTTATAACATGTTATAACTCTACAGTCTGTACAGCGTTTTATAGTACGTTCAGACTACAGTAACATGTTATAGCGCTATCTTGATGGTGGTTTCTGTGTTGGAATTATTTGACAACCGTTATAACATGTTATAACTCTCCAGTCTGGACAGCGTTTTAAACGCTGTCCAGACTGGAGAGTTATATCATGTTATAACGGTTGTCAAGTAATTTCAACACAGAAACTGTGTGACATATATTAGCGCTAGTGTAAGCAGGTCTTAACTTGACGCTTAACAAGTCAGCAAGCCATGTGCTGTGAGCGCAAACCGGTAAACGAAGGTCTTCATGGCAACGCTCCATAAACACACACGGGCAACTCTCCACTCACTTTCGGACCAGCTCTTCACAAGGTAAGTCGTACATTGGAGATCCTGCCAGATTTAATTAGGCCATACGGAATCTTCTATCTTAAAGAAGCCAATCGGATTAGAATAACCGTAGCCCTCACGCACAAAAAAAAAAAAATACAAGAAAAAAGAACGCCAAATCTGCCTTATTCGTCTCAAGACGACGCCATTGCGGAAAAAAACTACCAAGCCTGATTTAATCGTTTCACAACGACGCAAAACCTGCCAAATCGTTTCAAAACGATGCCGTCACTGCCAAAAAAATAATGCTAAATCTGCCTCAATCGTTTCAAAACGATGCCATATAATGAAAAAAAGCCTTAATCGTTTCAAAACGACGCAAAACCTGCCAAATCGTTTCAAAACGATGCCTCCACTGCAAAAAAAAAATGCTAAATCTGCCTGTTTCAAAACGATGCCATATAATGATAAAAGCCTTAATCGTTTCAAAACGACGCTTTTGCAAAAAAAAAATCAATCAGCCTCAATACTTGAAAATGACGCCACTGCAGAACCTTCAAAATCAGCCGAAATCGTTTCTAAGCGATCCCTATTACAAAAATAAATAAATAATGCATAGATTTTACCAGCACAAGCATATAATTTTCACAAATCATTGACTTTATTTTTTTATTATGAGCAATTGTAGGCAATATTTCGAAATCTGTATCAGTAACCCTATAAACAACAAACAAAGTTTCAGCAATGCAAAACAACGGCAAGTACGTTCGGCCGAAAGAAGACCGTGAGGGTTATCCGAGCGATCGTGAACTGGAGCGAAAAGCAAACCCAAACATCGTCGATGGTGGCACGAGCCTCATTGATGACTGTAGCGAACATTCAGCTTACTTAAGCAACAGCAGTGACCGTGAAGAAAGTGAGGACGCAGACACCGATCGTAGCAGCACCTACAGCACAACAAGCATTAGCCCCACCAGTGACGGTGGAGAACCGGTCATACCATCAAAGGGAGGTAACACCGCTAAGCAGACAAACCCGGAAGAACACAGCACAAGTGAACAAATGACACAAATTGAAAAAGTGCT
This sequence comes from Ochlerotatus camptorhynchus, assembly GCF_037179485.1. NCBI lineage: Eukaryota > Metazoa > Arthropoda > Insecta > Diptera > Culicidae > Ochlerotatus > Ochlerotatus camptorhynchus. The sequence goes on along the minus strand of NW_027040973.1, from coordinate 120,237 downwards.
CGTGGACCTATCAAAGGCTATTACTATAGGGGCAACTCTAAGACCAGAAGGTCCCGAAGAAGCGAGCTCAACTTTTTGGCTCAGCTCTGGTACTATATTCGGTCCCAAGCTAATCGATTCACCCCTCGAAACATAGGAAAATCCACTAACCCCTCATTTTATCTGTCAAACTTTCATAGCGAATCAAAACAAACATAGTGTAGTACTGAAATTTATACTAGAATGGGGTACGTTAATCGTTTGCTTGGGTCCAATAGGCTAGTCAAGTAGTGAGCCAATTTAAAATCGTTAGTTTCGTATTGATTGTTGCTATTACTCTACTCCAGCCTGGTGCCCCGCAGTCAGTATGTCACAAAGCCGACCAAAGCTGGAATTTCAGCCACGAACCGTCTAAGCCACATGGTTCGTATACGTCCGTGAGCCCAGAGCACATCAAGCCTTTTCCCGGCGGTGTCCGTCCGAATAAATGTGGGCTGAATGGCACGACTTCATCGAGAACTTCGAGGTTTGCAAACGAGCCGGTTTACAAGGTCAAGCTTCTCTACCTATCCCTCGGGCAGGAGCCATTAACCTACGTCCCAGCCTGGCTGATCCACGCTGTTATAAAGTATTTGTAAAGTATTGAGAAACATTTACGCTCAATGACAGACACAGCTGCAGAGCACCGAGCCTTCTTGAAGATGAAGCAAGGAAAAGATGAATCAATAGTCGCATTTCACGCGTGGCTAATTAGAAGCGTTAGGCTGTGTGGTTACAGCTCCAGTGACCAAAACCGATTAGTGCGAGCACAGTTAAAAATTGGTAAAAGCATGGTTACGACACCAATTTTATCGTACAGGCATCCACACGCCATGAAGCATACGAGGCAGAAACAACCGAACAACCGCTGGATACCAATATATTGAAGGTTGGCCGGGACTATGGAACGAGTAACAAGAGGACCGATTCTCAGCAAGAGTCTAGCTACCCATTCGCTAAGCATCGTCGTACAAACTCAGATTTCGTGCAAGCATCAGAGCGCCGGTTGGACCCGTCGAGATGGACAGGTAGGTCCAACCTTCAAGCGAGAGATAATCAGCCCAGCCTACGAACACAAGGGCGTCAGATGCGTTGTCCTAGGTGCAACAACGTTTCTCATCGAAACCCGCAATGCCCCGCGTTATCCAGAACGTGCGATAAATGTGGAAAACGAGGACATTTCACAGTTGCATGCCGGACAGGACGGCGCGTGCAGCAAATTGTGAAGCACTCTGATGTTGAATCCTACGGTGACAAAAATCCCACTAACGAAGAACAGGTAAAGTAAGGTTGATCATTCGTACATGAGAAAAGGCTTTTAAATATACGATTTTAACAAGCATTTTACGTTTTATCACTTTACCAACAATCCCTCAAAATTCTCATTTTTAGAACATAAACACACTTTGGAGGACGCAGTAGTTGACTGCAGTATCGGATCCGCTAACCCCATAAGTTTTCTGATCGATTCCGGAGCCGATGTTAACGTAATTGGAGGCAGTGATTGGGTGCACATCAAACGAAATTATCACGAGGGTGTCGCAAAACTCCAATTCATTCAACAGCCCCATCAAAGCTTTCGCGCCTATGCTTCTGCTAAACCAATGCCGGTTCAGTGTACTTTCAGAGCATCAGTAGAAGTACCAGGAACATCCAAACCGCTAGTAACCGCTACATTCCATGTTGTCCCTGATGGGGCGAGATCGCTACTAGGCCGGTCTACCGCACACGACTTGAAGCTTCTTCAAGTAGAAAAAACCGTTGACAGCATGGAAAGTATTGAGAACGGTATATTTCCTAAAATGCCGGGAGTGCAAGTCAAATTTAGTGTAGATGGAACGATCCCTCCAACCAAGAATGCGTATTATAACGTCCCGGCAGCATTCAGGGAGGCTGCCCGGATAAGACTGGACGAAATGAAGGTGAAAAAAGCGCCCAACTGGATAAGTGGCATGCCTGCCGTGGCAAAAGGCAAGTCAAATTTCCGGCTCGTGGTTAACATGAGGGCGCCGAATAAAGTCATAAATAAAGAATATTTTCGGCTGCCCTTGACATACGAAATGAGGGTCAAACTCCGTGGTGCAAAATACTTCACAAAAATGGACCTGAGCAATGCATTTTATCACCTGTAGCTAAGCGAACTCACAACTTTCCTTGCCGAAAACGGTATGTACCGTTTTACACGGCTGATGTTCGGGGTCAATTGCGCCTCCGAAGTATTTCAGCGTGAAATAACCCGTCTACTTACTGGTATAAGGAACGTGATAGTCTATATAGATGATATTCTTATTTCTGCGAATACGACATTGTCGGTGAAGTGCTTGGACGAATTACGACAGATTGTCGGTGAAGTGCTCAAGTACTAAGGGAAAATAAGCAAAATGCGGATTCGATAAGAGCAGCATTAAGTTCCTTGTTCACCAATTGGATGGCGACGGTTTCCATGTTGATGATGAAAAAAAATCAAAAGCGTGCGCAACTTCCGGGATCCTACTACTATTTCAGAGCTGCGGAGTTTCTTGGGTCTTGCGTCCTTCATCAGCTCATATGTGAGAAATTTAGCGCAGATATCGCGCCCGTTGTGGGAAATCGTGTCAAAAGAGGCATGGACCTGGGACGCGGACCAGAAGAGGGCTTTCGAGCAAATTAAACAGCGAATACAGCATTGCACAACCGCCCTTGGATATTTTTCTGACACAGATAAAACTATCTTGTACACCGACGCCTCCCCTAACGCACTAGGTGCCGTACTAGTACAAGAAAGCAAAACTCGCAAGCCAAGAATAATTAGCTTTGCTTCTAAAGCCCTCACGAAAACTGAGCGAGGTTATGCCCAGAACCAACGCGAGGCACTCAGTGCGGTTTGGGGAGTTGAACACTTCTCCTACTTCCTCCTTGGTAGACACTTTACCCTCCGCACGGATGCTCAAGGAGTAGCGTTTATCCTCAACCGATCGCGGGAGGAATCAAAGCGAGCTTTAACTCGGGCTGATGGGTGGGCGCTCAGATTGAGCCCCTACAACTACAATGTGGAGTACGTGCGTGGAACGGACAACATTGCCGACCCGTCATCCAGACTCTGGGTTGATGCATATATTATGTCACGCTCTAAGGGAGGAGGGGGGGGGTCTAATATTTTGTGACAAGCAATGCATTAGGTATAGGAAAAACGTCGTACGGGTATTTTTTTGCTCGATTTAGTTTCTTTTTTTTTTTCCTTTGGTTTGTTTTTTCCGTCGATCTTGTTTTCCGTGCTGAGCACCAATGCTACCGACGTGCCAGGAAGGCAGCTCCCACACCTGGACCCTACCTATCGACCCATCAACTCATGAACCGGGGACCAACGGCTTTACTTCCCATCCGAAGGAAGGCGTGATCAGAGATGTTATGCCTCAGAACATCCCGGCGGCGCCGACTGTCAAAAATTAATATGTTTATTTTAAACATGCTTTTCATGTTTAAAATAAACTAACATATTTTGAAATTATTTTAGCATTTGAATGCTGAATAAATCAAAATAAAATGGATAGCAAATAAATGGAAATTCCTGCGATTATGGAAAGTCTGTGGATGTTTGGATCCGGGGGGCCGTCAGGGTGGGTGTACGATCCGATCCAGTTCAGTAAAACCGGTGAAACTTTGTGATATTAGCGTCATTTTGTTGTTTCTGACGCTGGTCCTCATACCGGCCTCTTTCTAAGTTTAGTGTTCGGGGATGATCTGTTTTTCTTTCGACGGTGGGGGTGAGTATGATATGGGGATCGGCATCAGAAACGACGGATTGATGTTAATATTGTGATGTTCCACCGGTTTTGTCGAGCTTGGAACACTTGCTTTCGTGGGTTTCCGGACCCTCTACTTCGGTTTCGCCGCTTGCAGGCCGTTTGCGGTTAAGTTTGCCGAATTTAAACAAGAAGGAAAAAAGGACACGCTAAAAATTGATTACCCAGATTATGTATTGTTGAACATGCTTTTGAATTTAATTTAAACATACATATTTTTGTTGAAAACATGTTTTTAATTTACTTTGAACTATTCATATTTTTATTTAATAAACATATATATTTTTAACTTGAATGAACAAAATTTGGTTCCGTGATTAATGCATGGGCCCTCTACGATGGTGATGAAGAGCCCTTTAATGAAGATGATAGCCCATGGGAAATCGGAATGTTGGAAGCAAATTCAGTAGAAATTCTCACCGAAGAAGAGATCGCCCATGCTACGTCGAAAGACGTGTCGCTTCAACTTGTCATGACGGCATTGGAAACCGGATGTTGGTCAAACGTAGATAGCAGCTATCGTAGCGTACGAGATGACCTGATCGCTCGCGACGGCATAATTGTGAAAACCGGTTGCGCGGTTCTACCATAGAGGTAACTCTAAGACAAGAAGGTCCCGAAATAACGTGCTCAACTTTTTGGCTCAGCTCTGGTACTCTCTTCGGTCCCAAGCTAATCGATTCATCCCTCGAAACATAGGAAAATCCACTAACCTCTCATTTTATCTGTCAAACTTTCATAGCGAATCAAAACAAACATTGTGTAGTAGTAGACTTTGGACTAGAATGGGGTACGTTAATCGTTTGCTTGGGACCAATAGGCTATTCAAGTAGTGAGCCAATTAAAATCGTTAGTTTCGTAATAAAACCAATGATACCGCACCAAACAACGCAACAGAAACGCTACACTACAACCGTAAAAGCGATCGTGAAAAGAAGCCCCCAGCGTATCTAGACCAGTTCGTCAGGCGCACGGAACAATAAGCGACAATGTAACCAACCAAGAAGGAAGAAATTTTATGCTAGTCTGAGCATCATTCGACCGTGTTTGTTGTTGTTCCGTTCCCTTTTGTTCCCCTTTCTGTCGCGGTGATTGGCAGTAATCCACACTTGTGGTCTTAGCATATAACACCACCCTGAATTACACCATGCCCTTAATCAATCCACTACGAAAATGCGTTCCGTTGTAATATCTGCCATAAAAATATTCGTATAGTTTTTTTTTCCTCTATAATCCATTGCTCCAAATGACAATTCATGTAGCAATAAAATAAAATAATGAGGATGCACTGAAACGTTACTTAAAGGAATAAAAAGGAAAACCGAGTAAAATTCATTTTTTGTGAAGAGAGAGGGTCATGTGTGACATATATTAGCGCTGGTGTAAGCAGGTCTTAACTTGACGCTTAACAAGTCAGCAAGCCATGTGCTGTAAGCGCAAACCGGTAAACGGAGGTCTTCATAGCAACGCTTCATAAACACACACGGGCAACTCTCCACTCACTTTCGGACCAGCTCTTCACAAGGTAGGTCGCACAGAAACTATAGCGCTATAACTTGTTATAACTCTGTAGTCTGAACAAGGCATTATATCATATTATAGAGGCTATCTTGCAATGAGCACTCATACTTCTAGTTTTCACTGGAAATCCTCTGTATGAGGGCTCATTGCAAGATAGCCTATATTACATGATATCAGCTATAGTCTGAACGTACACGGATAGAAATCTCTTTATACCTTTTGGCAAATGTCTATTGCTGATTATTCATAAAATGTATAATAGTACGTTCAGACTACAGAGTAATAACATGTTATAGCGCTATCTTGATGGTGGTTTCTGTATTGTAATTATTTGACAATCGTTATCACATGTTATAACTCTCCAGTCTGGACAGCGTTTAAGTCAACTAATAAGCAGACGCCTTGCAAAAAGTTAATGAAGATCATGTGTCAAATGAAATGTATAACCGGCCACACATACCTTTTATGCATTCATATAGGACCTATGTGGTTTGTCTTATGGAAAGTATAAGCAACAAAGGCTGATGTTTTGGCAAAAATGTATAAGTGAATCACATGAATAAAATAATTGATTTTCGTTTCGTGTACTATTAGCTCTACCAGCAACATAGCACACCCTATTTCGCCTGTCAATAGATCATGGATGCAGAGGCTCCTTATAATGATCTGTCTCTTGTTTGTAACACTTCCTTCAGAAAATAAATTAAAGGCTTGTGTCCTATACACGACCGCAGTATGACGTAGTCTTCCCTCGAAGAGCACGGAGAGAGGTGGGGGTGGTATGCGGCTGCTCTGGTTCGGCGGTTTCTTGCCGGTCGTTCTGTTTTTGTATGCGATTAGTGCTGATCCCTGAACTAATCGCAAGCAGGGAGTCGGGCAGTCGGGCCGGTTGGGGGGTGGCCGAGTTGAGACGATTGTGCCCACTTTGTTTGCTCGAACCGTGTTCTTCGGGGGAGTACAGCAAGTACAGTTAGCTGTGCGTTGAAATTATGACGCTACTGATGCTGATTGTAACTGCAAATTTCAAAATCTGCTGGGTGCATTTGCCAGTGCCAACATTTTGTGTAATCTTATTGAACGTAGTATTATGCCCTTTTACAAGTAAGCAGGCTCGCGGCATAATCAAAGAATGGATGCGGTGTCCTCATCTGTTTATCCCAGAGGGCAGAAGAGGATCGCAGAACCTTGGGGAATTTCTTTTCCTTTCAGCGGTGTCCAAACCTGTGTATCCCAAGTTGGGCAGGAGAGGATCGCAATCCAAAGTGATTCTTTGATCGAAAGTATCTGTCTTTATTAATCAACTGCTGGGGTTTATATACGGAGTTATTGTCATAATACATTTTATAATTTGTTGCATTGGCATGGTGTGATTTATATTTAATTACTGTAGGCAAAGTGAGATGCCTATAACGGTGTGACAATTCTATGTTTGTTTCATTGGTGTCAATGTGCTTGCTAGGCTATTAGCGTATTGAAAGATGTAACATGATCCGCGCATTCGGGTTCGCTGTTCTTGGTGTAGGAAAGGTAAATGAATAATTCTGTTTGTCAAGGCTATGGTAGAAGTGAACGCTACTGACGTGAGTGCAGTTGCATGATATGCATTTTTCTGTCTTATCGGCAAATTTAGTAAGTTCAATTCTTACAGTGGTGTAAATGATTTAAGCTACATATGACAGTAGCAACCCGAAAAAAAAATAATTATAATAAAACAACGAATTTACCAGGAAAATTACAATAATTTTTACTGTGGAATTTCGAGTACATTAAAATTTATTGTTAAATTATTGTACAGGAGAAAAAATAAATTTCGATTTTCAACGATACAATGCTCAAACAACGAAAATTAGTGTGATCAGCTCAAATTTGTTCGAGAAAAATTACTTTTTTTTTTAATTGTTAAGATGCTTAACAACCCCCCTTTTTTACTGTAAATTTATCAAATACCATGATTTTTATTGTTCTGAACCATGAATTTCGTTTTGATTTTATGGTAATGGACAAAAATGTCCAATGCTTTGACAGTAAATATTATGGTTAAATGACATTGAAAATCATTGTATTTTTATTGGATTTTTTTTCGGGAAGCTATCCATTGATAGTTGTTATGGCAACTACCGTTAAGAAGGGTATGGATACATTAAAGGTACCAGTGTTGCCAGTTTATTTGGTTTCTTCCAAACGTAGAGGATACGGATTAAAATTAAATAAATCAACTTACCATCTCGATCACAGCATAAAAATGTTATTTTAATACGTATTCATCAATTTCCAAAGTCTAAGTTAACAAACTTCATTTGGGTTACTTTCCAGTTGAAATTATTTCAATTGGCAGAAGTCTAGTATACCGTTAGAAATTGATGAGTGAAGTAACTGTAGAAATGTTGGAAAATTCTGAATGGAAGAATGGAAGTAAAAGAATGAAGTCCAAGAATGGAAGTGAAAAAATAATGAAAATAATAATGATTCATAAAAAAATAATAGGACCATAAATAGCTGCACAATTAAGGAAGGTATTATGTTGGATAAGGTGATGACATTGATATTACAAATAATTGCAGTGTAGAAGGTGTTGGATGAAACAGGAGAAAAATAGAAAAAGAAAGAGGAACTATGTATGAGTATTGTGGAAGTCTAAAGTGGTGGAGTGTTTAAGTAAAAGAATGAGACTTGGTGTTGGACGTGTACAAGATGGAGGATAAATTCGAAGAGTACGGATAAAGCAAACCCCACACGCATCAATATGTCATATATATAGGTTTTTACCTTAAGAAATGATATGAATCATATTTTTGTTTCAGCGAGTTTCAGAGGTATACCATTTAATGTATTTTTCCGTTTATTTTTCCCCATTGTGCATTGTACCAACGAAGTAATTGATGGCAACTGGTTCTTGGGCATTACAGTTGTAACCAAAGATTTAAGTAAACTAAAGGAGAAAAATCTGTGCAACTCTAAGAAAAACCCCAAAGGCTTGGTAGCCATCATAATGAAGTAATGAAATTGGGTTGTTAGCGGAATGCTTAAATAAAACAGCAATAAAAGGTTATCTTTCATTTAATTTCACTTAATTAATTTGGGTATCAATGACAGTTTGTAGTTTCATTTTTATACCTGTGATCTTGATTTTTTTTACCTATGGGATGAGTACTTAAGGGGGTTAGATTTTGATAAGTTCTTTAGGGGCTGTTCATAAACTACGTAGACAGTTTGGGGGGGGGGGGCTGACAATTATCCACGTCCCATACAAATTTTAAACCTTTTGTATGGAAAATTGTCTACGGGGAGGGGGGGGGTCACGAATCCCAAAAAAACTGTCTACGTAGTTTATGAACAGCCCCTTAGTGGGAATGACACTGATGATGACTGCACATTGTAGTCGAAATACGTATCTGTCATTGATACCAAAATTAATTTAGTGGAATTAAATGGAAGATAACCTTTTTTGCTGTTTTATTTAAGCATTCCGCTAACAACCCAATTTCATTACTTCAGTTATTCTGTTAACCTGCAATATGGATTCTTCGAAGAACGTTCAACAAATACAAATTTACTCGAATTCTTGAATTATTCACTGATTGCAATGGATAATGGAAACCATGTTGAAGCTCTCTATACAGACTTCAACAAGGCATTTGATCACAATGAAATATACCCACCCTAGTTACAAATCTAGAGCTGCTTGGTTTTATATGAACTTAATAATGGTTTTATTGCAACAACAATCATTTCCTTTAGTTTTTTTTATAATTGTATCCTTAAAGCTGACTCTAAAACCCTGATAAATCATATTATGCTGGTTTGATTTATGAAAGATTTTATGATTGCTTTGAAGTGTCCGAAAAAACAGTTTGAATTGCTTTTATAAAACCCAATAACCAAAACCAATGTTGTTTATTAAGCAGCCACAATACAACTAGTTAGCCATAAAAACATCTTTTTTAAAACAGTGATAAGTACTCAGTTTCAACTTGTCAAAATTTGAAATAACCAGCGTCAATAAAAATTTGATTCAACGTGGATTTATGGAAAAGAATCAAGGCTTCCAGCGAGACTGTATAAAAAGTGTTTCAGCCGGAACGTTCCGCAAGTAGCCCAGTCAAGAAACAAGTTCCCCAATCTTTTGAACCATCTTCACTTCTTATGGAGGAGCAGAAGCTGTAAATGCCTGATGATGAGAAAAAACAACCTGAACCGGAGTTGGAAGATGAAACAAACACCAATGCGCCTCTTAACAGATCTCTTCGACAATCTGCATTCTTCGTTTTCATCTTCTTCTTTGGTGTCAGCTGGACAGCTCAAAAGGCCTGTTACTAAGACTATATGCCCGGCAATCTACATTGAAGGAGCCCATCAAATTTAAACACCTTCCTATCGATCGTCTTACCACGCGATCCGAGAACATTATTGTTCTTCTTAACTCTGTTGAGAGTCGTTTGACAGTTCTGTTGATAACTAGTCAGTCTGACTAAAATGCCTGAAGAAAATTATTGACAACCACGAACATTATTGAAACTTTAGTTTTATAGTGGATTTGAAACGGTAATATCAGGACAAGTAGATTCATTGTTGGCATGATGAAAAGAAGTTAGTTTTATTGTCTAAAACATTTTTTCCTTTCGTAATTACTGTCACTATTTCAGTCGCAATATTTGTATATTGAAAGGAATTTCGATAAAGTAATACATAAGTTGAAGATCTGAAGCTAATTTTGGTGTGCTTCCATTGAAACCTGCCTCGATGACCGAATTCATTCACCTCAACCATTTGGGGATCTTTTCGCGGTATTTCGCAATGATTGTAATTGCCTGAATAGTAAGGCTGTGTTCCATTCGTTGAATTCTAACTTAAATTTGGACACTTCGATAATAAATTATGTTGTTCGAAAATCCTTCTGTTGTTGATCGTCGGATTTTCGAGAAGATGTTTGTCAAAATTGATTCCTAGTCGGTCTGAAATAAGTCTGATATAACAGCAGGTTTATTTTAAAATTTTCCATCCGTCAAATTTAAATGAAAATTCACCAAATTGGACACAGTCTACATCACGTGGTGGTGGTGTTTTGATTTCAGTATCTAAAAGTAGTTGCCTTGATCCTACTCCGGTTAGCACTTCTCTTGAACAGTTGTTGGTTAAGATTACGGCACCACACAAAGCTATAAGTATCGGTGCAAAGTAAAATAACAACCTGATATCAGTTTGGAAACCAGATATCATTTTGTTTTGAGTTGTTATCGCTTAACTAATTTAGCTACCAACCTCGGTTAGTTTTGGTATCAGTTGGTAATATGAAAGAATATGAAATGATGCAAGTTTAGTTCAAAACTTGAAATATTATCCACATGATGAGAAAAAAACACGGCGAATCATATTTCAGTTATAAGCGTAAGGCTTTAAGACCAAAGCGATAAAATAATTTCGAATTATGTTGAAAAAATTGGCATTGATCACAGGATTTGTTTTCAAGATGTTTTCAATGATAATTAAATCAGTTATTTTTGTGATATCCCAGAAGTATTCTTATGCTTTAATTTTGGTTATGTTGGCTGTTTATTCAACCACAAAGAAAACATGTTCAGTTATCAAATCTTAATAATCGAGTATCAGCACTTGTTATCAATTTGGTATAATCCTTTGCTCGGGTACTTACCTCCGAACCGGAAATCTGATTTAAGCTGCGTTGAGTTTCATATCAGTTCGTTGGGTGCTGTGCTTCCCGATTAGAACACAACGACCTTGCTTTAATGTTTGGTGACTAAAACAGGTTTTTGTTGTTCTGGAATATTTCCACGAATGATCATCCGACAATTGATGTTCTTTGATCGCACATGCCATCCACTTGGGCACATGCTGGATTCAAGCAAATCAATTTAATATTGAACCGAAACTCTCGGCCGGTTGATCTTGTCCTGATAAGTAAAGCTGCCATATCGGAATGCACTGTTGTCGAAGCCTCCGAGCCTTTGATCACCCTCGATGCCGATCACCCTGCGTTGGAAGCTACTATCAATCTATCAGTACCCGATCTCTATGGTAACACCGTTGAACCACAAAGCATGGAATTTCGTAGAGCTGATTTTGCAGCTTTGAGTCACTCACTGGCCTACGTCAATTGGCAGTTCCTTGAGTGGTGCTCCTCCATTGATGAAGCCGTGAACTTCATTGACGAGGTTGTGAGTCGAACAGTAAACGATGTTGTTCCTCTAAGAAGACCTGCTCCTAAAATTACATGGTCCAATGCTCGTATACGGTACTTGAAGCATTTGAGATCGCAAGCCTAAGTACTGTAAAACCCGTAATCAATTCACCAGGCACATATTTTCTGCAGCAATTATTCAATATCGAATGTACAACCGTACGTATGACGTATCCAAACCAATCTTCAGCGCAACCCAAAGCTATTCAGGTCATTTGTGATGACATAAAGGAATGAGGATGGGCTATCTTGGGTCCGTTTCTATTCACGATTTCCATTAACGAGATTTGATTGATCCTTCCAACTGGCAGCTGATCGTTTTACGCAGACGATGTTAAGATTTACATGCTTGTGCGAAGCTTTACGGATTGCCTGCGGCTGCAGCACCCGATCGACAGTTTGAAAGGTGGCTTTCTCCAAAAGTGCAATGTCAAAGCTTTTCATCGGAAGCTAAAACCAATTATATTCGAGGATGGAAACCGTCAATAGAAAATTTGTTCGTTATGCTCTTCGCCACCTTCCTTGTAACGAACCTGTGAACCTTCCACCGTACGAGGATCGTTGTAAATTCTTAAGTCTTGAAACAGTCGACCGTAGGCGGCAGTATTTTCAGCGAATAATCGATAAAAATAAAACAAAAAATAAATAAACATTCAAAATTCGTTTTACATCACATGTAAACCGTATATTTCAAACGTTTGCATTACTTCTTAGCCTTCACTTTAGGCTTATACTTCTTTGAAGCCGTGATTTTTGACACTACAGGAGTTACAAATGTTGACTTTATTTTGTGTATCACTCGGGTTATCAACAATACATTTCGCGCATAAGTTTTTTCATCCTTTCAAGGAAGAACAATGGTAATAATGTAGATCAATAGGATCAAAGCAACTGATCTTTTGGTTTTGATAAATTCCGGGTAAACCATCAAGTTGAATACCACAAACGTAATACTTCTTATAGAAAAAAAAAAGTTCTGTTTTCGATAGTTCCTCCTTATTAAAATACAACAAGGCAGAACAGGGAATCCACATTGATATGAAAATACCAACTTTGTGAATTTAAACCCAGTTTTCTCAACAATTGTGCGTGCTTCAAAAAATCTAACTAGACGTATGGATTTAGGAAGGCCTATTAAACAAAATCCAAGCATAATATTCAAAGGAAGGAGCCAAAATCTATCATGGCTGAACAGAAAAACCAAATTTGAACAAAAATAGGTACTTCTGTCAATTTAAACCTGGCTTTGCGTGTGCTTAAAAAAATCATCACGTATGAATTCTGCAAGGTTCATTCTATAAAATCCATGCATAACTTTCAAAGGACGGTATCAAAATTCAACTTAGCAGAAAAAGAAACCCAAATTGCAAACCTGGTCAAACCTTCACGTATTCAACAAGATCCATTCTATAAAATACAACCCTATTTTTTTTAAAGCCTAAATTCAGTTCTGCAGAACTGAATCAAATTTCTATGAAAATACGTACTTTTGTGAATATTAACCCGGTTCGTACTTCACGTATGGATTCAGCAAGGTCCATTCAATAAAATATTATTTTTCAAAGATATGAGCTGAAATGCAATTTGGTAGAACCGAAAAACAAAAAAAAAAATAAAATCCGTATGGATTCAGCAATTCTATAAAATCCACGCCTATTTTTCAAAAGCAGGAGCCAAAATTTCCGCTACCGCCAGGCGTCCCTACTGTCCGGTTTCTACACGAGATCCACTTCTCTTCTTTGATTGGTACTCAGTACGGAAAATAAGATCGACGGAAAACAAACCAAGGAAAAAAAACATAAAACAGTCTGGCCCAATGTTATTGTTTTTCTAGAACAGAACAACAACACGCTTATATATCGTGGTTGCTGTCAAGCAACGAAACATCAAAATGTATTTATTGCTGATTTTCTGCAGACCGCAATAAAGCTGGTTGAAATTCAATATTTTCTTTATAGAGGTTATGAGAACCTTTTGCTTTACTTGTATTCTCAAACATGCTTTAAAAACCTTGTTAAGAATGTGTGGTAGATAGAGTTGATGTGGAATAATAATGATAAATGAATGATAACCTAGTTGAAGGCACAACAATTTGAGAATTTAAACATGCAATAAAACATTCAATATGGGTAGAATCTAGTTAGCGTGAAACATGGCAGAGGTGATAGGTTATAGTAGAGAAGAGAGCATGAGAACATAATCTCATTATTTCGTAAGGGGAAATCCAGACACAGCTAGCAGCGCTGGGTAAAGAAGGGGAAATTATGAAGGGTATAAATACGGGCTACGTTGAAGTATGACATTATCTGCTTGACCCTTAAGCAGTTTAGTTTGGTTTTAGCTCGCTCTCTCGAGTTATCCGGAAAGTTTTTTGCGACAGTGTTCGCGTTCTCTTTTTCGCGGTGTTTGTGTATGTGTGTGTGTGTGTCCTGAAATGGGGAAGCATCGCTCGCGAAGCCCGGTAAAGAACAACGATCCCGGTGAAGGAAGCTCGGGTGTATCAACATCGAACAGGTTTGCTATTCTTCCCATCGATGGTAATATCTAGTCAGCTGTGGCAGAAAAGCGCAGCAAAATTGGCAATTTCGGAAATGCTGCCGACATCAGCACGGCAAAAGTGAAGCTACCTCCGTTGGTAGTGAAAAATGTTAAGGCCGAATTCAAGTTGGACAGAGTCGGCACCAAGTTGGTGCTCCGTACGAAAGCGGAGTATGACTTGGTCGGTGCCAAGGTGGAATTCCTCACCCACGACATTCCCGGTGAGAAATCGTTCAAGGTCGTCATCAGGGGCCTACCAAACTTCGACCCAAAATTTATCGAAGCTGAAATCAGAGACCAGTACAAGCTAGCCCCAAGTGTCGTCTATCGGATGACAAAGCGGGACCATAATGTGAAGGCGTACCCAGACTGCCTTTTGCTGGTACACTTCCAGAAGGGAATGGTGACACTCAACGCGCTGGAAGCCATCCGCTCAATCAATTCCATCATCGCCAGCTGGGAACCATACCGTGGCGGCCATCGCGATGTGACTCAGTGCCAACGGTGTCTAAACTTCGGACACGGCACCTGCAACTGCAACATTAAGCCACGCTGCGGCAATTGAGCTCAAGACCATGCCACCCCGAATGTGCTGCGGATGAAGCTGTGGCGACCAAATGCGCCAACTGTGGTAGTGCTCACCAAGGATCCGACAAGCAGAGCTCCAAACGCGAGGATTTCAAGCGCATTCGAAAATAGGCGTCCACCAACAATCAACCAGGACGGAGGAAGGATAAGGCCTCAGCTTTCAGGGTGGAGGAGTGCGCAAGAGACATTTGGATCTTCTGCTGGACAAAGCTGTCCATCCCACCTGGATTCTGGAGACAACCAGCAATGCGAAACAACAACCCCGATCTGTTCTCAGCAGATGAAATGATGGAAAATTTTGTCAACATGACCAGTGCTCTTCGCAATGTGGGATATACCTTGATGTGTATTACATTGTTCCCCCTAGATTCCACCCCTTGCTAAACGAATAGTTGAGGGAACACACTCACACAACCACATACCCTCCACCGAACCAACGGCACGAGAGACTGTAGCATCGTGTCTCTTCCTCTTTGTTCCCCATGCCACCGTGAGAGTAAGTCGTGCGTGAGTCTGTCTCCTGAGCTGGGTGATTCCTTCCGGCTGCAATATAGAATTACACATAGGCGATTCTGAAATCATTATTCTTAATTGGCCTTAAAGATCGATAGAACCTACATTTTTAACCACACGGGAATCGCCCATCATAGGAAAATAGACAGAAAAGTCCAAAGTTGTGAGTGCTGAGGAAAAAAAAAATGTGTCGGATAGTGCAACTGGAAGTTTTTGTTTTCATATTCTCATCTCTGCAATCCAGTGAGGTAAGCCATTTTTTCCCCTTTTTTCATCGCCGCTTGCTCCATGCGAAAAGTTATTCAATGGAGGTATTCGGGACGAGTACCTTCTTCACCAATAGGCCATCCATCATCCGCGTAGCAGGACGCACGCTGCGGAACGGAACGAACGCAAAGAAAAAATGTTTTTAAGAAAAACCAGCATTTGGTCGTAGCGTGTTTGTTAAAGTTGACCAAGAGGTTTGACCGATTTTGAAGATTCTTACGCATTGATATTTATCATAAATCGGTGTTTCGGGATGAACACGATATTGGAAATTAAGCGAGGCACGCGTAAATTCTTTTGAATAACGATAAAGGGCCATTTAAAAAGCAACGAGGCATCAGGTTTTTCGTGTCGAGGCAACAATTACTCTCTTACTATCTAAAAGTTCTTCAGGACGAATGCATGTTTGAGAAGAAGAGGAGGATCCGGAACGGATCCAGATCTTACGATGTGACCAATGATTGATCATTCATGGTGCAGTGGGATGCACACCACAATACAAGTATGAACGCATGCAATGAATCTGTTTAAATAAAGTTACCATGCAATTAAACTGATTTCCATTTACTATTGATTTGCTCCTTAAAGTGAAAGTGGATCGGATTAAAATGACTTACTTCATTGATTTTTTTTACAAAATAAAGCAGCGCTCAATCGAAAAAAAACTCTTCCGTGCAAAATTAAAGAACTAAAATTGCTGTCTCCAGCAGTTTTTACAAGATTGTTTTATTGTTTAAATTTTCTGAAAACCATTTTCTTAGTTCAATTTTAGGACCAAAATCAAAGTGGTCGCTAACTTTGCTCATCAATTACTCAATTATTTCGTATAAAAGATCATATTTCACTCCCGTATATCGTTTAAAAATATTGTTAAGAACATTTCCTCCGAAGACAACATACCTGTAAAATGCATTATTTCAATGAAAACCATATTTTGTAACGCAGTGCTAATGCTTGGAGCATTAGATTTCGTTTTCCTAAGCTACCAACTGGCTTTTGCGTGTATCTGTGCGTAAACATGCGCCAGGTTGAAGAAAAATATGATTTGGAACGCTCGCACAAAATAGAGTAAGCGAAAAAAGCCACACGACGGGGCGATCCATGAATGAATTAGCAAGAAAAACCATCAGCACCGTCAGCAGGAACAAGCTCGCGCGTGGCGTTTTTCATTCGCAATAATTGATGCATATTGTGAGATATATTTTGGTATTTCAATTCGAAATATTTTGCGAAAATGATCGATAATTGAAAACGGATGCTATTCGGCAATGTCAATGTCGCAAGAACTCCATTATGAAAGTGCTTGAAAATAAATAATAAAAATATTTTTAAATTGAGAGTATTTCTAAGTCATGTTGGAAACGCGTGTATTTGTGAAATAATAAAAACAATTCAAGTGTGTGTATGAGTAAGTTAATTTAAGGATACTCTGTGAAAGTTTCAGCCTATTTGATGGAGGTTTTCTGATATATCTGGATATTTTTAAGGATAAATGGAACTATTTTAGAAACCACCCACCTTTGCCATTGCTAAATGAAATATTTTTCAAATCAAAAGGTTCCTCAATTTTGACATGTTGTTTCACAAGTATTTGAGGATATTGTGCGAAAATTTCAGCCTATTTGATTGACTATTTCAGTTATATCTTGATATTTTTAAAGATAATTAGATAAATTGAACTATATATTCAAATATTGTAGAAATCATCCACCTTTGCCATTGATCAATAAAATATTTTTTAAACCAATTTGATCTTCAAATTTAACAAGTTGTTTCATAAGTATTTGAGTATATTTTGTAAAAATTTCAGCCTTTTTGATGAAGGTATTCTGATATATCCGGATATTTTTAAAGATAATTCGATAAATTATACTATTTATGAAATCACCCACCTTTGCCATTGCTAAATAAAATATTGTTTAAATCAAATTGATCCTGAGTGGCACCGGTTGTGTAGTGGTAAGCGTGATCATCTTTCACCCCAGCAGGCCTGGGTACAATCCCAGTTGACGCCACCGGGATGTTCTGATATGTCTTGGTATTTTTAAAGATAATTACATAATTCCATGAACTTCGGCAGAACTTCCCTGAACTTCAGCAGAACTTTCCTGAACTTCAGCAGAACTTCTCTGAACTTAGGCAGGACTTCGCTGAACTTAGGCAGGACTTCGCTGAACTTCAGCAGAAGTTCCCTGAGGTTCGACAGGCCTTCCCTGAACTTCGGCATGAGTTCCCTGAACTTCATCAAGACTTCCCTGATTTCCATGAATTGAAATGAAAGGACTTCCCTGAACTTCAGCAGCCCTTCCCTGAACTTCTCTGATCTCCAGCAGGACTTCCCTGAACTTCGGCAAGACTTCCCTAAATTGGTAAGGTCACTAAACTGGTAAGGTAAGGCAAAATAGTATCGAATAGAATATTGATCTAGACCATTTTTTTTCTTCTGCTTCGTAAAATCAAATATTTCCACAATTTTGTTTTGTTTTGTTGCGCTTGACAAAAATAGAACTAGGGTTTTTGAGGGCGGGTTGCCCTTTACCTCTCTTTTCTGAACGATTTTAAACAAAAAATGGAATCATTCTGTCAAAGATGACTTCTAATTTTTTTAACCTTTCCATGTACCGTTGAATTTGATAAAGAGTCACAAATTGTTGAGATATTGTTAGTCTAATATTGCTTCTTGATTCTAAATTCGTTCTTAATTCCGTCCTAACGCATTGAAACGCCATTAGATTTTCTTCGTCCTACGGATAAACGTAGACAAGGGGATTCGCTAGGAGTGCTTCTTTTGTTTTGAGAACAATGAGCGTAAATATTCATACAATGCGCTCTAACATGATTTATGTTGTAGTTAATGAACTAACGCATCGGAAAAAAAAACCCATTATTTATTTGTACATAGTGAAATAATTGATATTATTGATCTTCTCTGGTCGATAGAACGGAAACGGGCGTTTACGACGAAGTAGTGCTCTACCTTTTAAAGACAAAAAGCTTATCATTATAGTGCATAAAAATCAGTGACTAGCATGAAAGAATTTAAAAATCCTGTTTGTCCATTTTCTTTTCATAGGAAGAATGGAAGCAGAACCCGGAAAATATGTGCGTATCACTCCAACGAATGAGGAGGACGACATCGACGAGATCGAAGGAACTCAAAGTGACACAAATACTAGCCAGGAGCACATCAAAGAAATAGAAGATCTTGAATCTCCTGCCAAAACATATTATGCCTGTACAGATAGAGCTACAGTCCTCGAGAAAGCGGTCGTAGATCTAGCCCAATTGCTAATGGAAAAGCCTTGGGAGCAATCAAAAGCCACACAAGTATCCAAGGATGTGACAAATGCTTCGTGGGGTGGACTTAATGGTCAAACAATGTCAACGGAAACACAGTCTGCGATCCGGTTTATTCCCTCCTTTCCTAAGGACATCCCCACGAGTGGAATGCGGGAAGCGTTTGATCATTTCTACGTCCGAGCCTTGACGCACCAAACTGGATTCACGCACGCTCTCTCGTCAGGTGTTCGGCGACGATTAAGAAGATTTCCGTTGCGGTACGAATGCTGCTAATAGCTGGAAAGCTAAAGCTGGAGGTGTTTTAGTGGTTGTAAATTCAAGGTTTAAAGTGAGGTTACTTGGATATGCTTAGAGCAGGTGTCGACGTCGATCAAACTGGGCGATCGTACCTTGTTTCCGGTGTAATTTCCTCCCGACCGTATACGTGAGCGTGACCTCATCGAAACTCATTGCCAATCGGTTTTCTCTGTTTTTGTTTTGAACACGTGGGATGTCGATGTGTGCAAATTCATGGCAGTGTAAGCAGGACTGCTGCTGCCCTTGTATCCCACCGCAGTTTCTTCGCCCTGTATTGTCACGAGTGAAGAAATGTTCTTCGTTACTACCATTCGAGCAACACAAACACGGGTATTAACACCACCAAAATCACTGTATCGTTCACCCACATTAGATCACGAACACTAATAACTAAAAACTACTAACGTAGTCGGTGAGGAAAACTGAGATCTGGTCGTTGGTGATGCTTTCGGGTAGTTCAAGCCGTCGTAATCCGTAGCTCGTAGGACTTGCCATCAAACACGAACTCGTGCTTGCCCAAGTAACAATTTTGGTTTTATGAAGGTTCTGTAGACCATGATTTAGACTTGTAGAATGCTATAAAACCTCTATAAAACTGGAAATGTTACTTGGGTGCTATCGCGTTGCCCCGCGATCTTCTCGGCAAGTTCAAGGTTGTTGACCTTCACGAAGGTACATCCAAGCCGTCTGCTTGGTTGGAGTAGAAGCACGTTTTCGCGCGTAAGACCGAGTTCTTTCCCGATGAACTTATGGATCTCGTCATGAGAGAGGATCTTCGGAAACTGCGAATAGTCAACGCGAAACGTATTTTCGCGGCGCGGCATCGCGGAATATGACGTCGTGGCGAACGCGAACGCGATATTTGAAGCGACGGTAGAAAATAACCGATAAAGAAACATACAATAGTCCGTGAACGACTTCCGAAACTTGCTTGTCCAAACACATTTACTGATCGGCTCGGAATTTGAGCGCTAACTTCTAAATTCAAAACTAACATTCATTTTCTATTATAATACAATCATCAACAGAGCAAATAACATGCGTTATAGTCACAGTTTTCAGGACCCGTATGCAATACAAACATTATGCATTGCTTATGCAAGGTCTGCGTAGTTTGGTTATCTTTTTCAGTCACGCACGAAGAACGAAAAGAATCATTACAAAAGCAATTTTTATTGTTTGCTCTTCGTAAAATAGGTCGGACAAGATATTCTTTTCCATCATATGAAGCCCGCTGCATGCTCTTCAGGATCCAAACATTAAAAATACGCCCCAAATTTTGTAATGGTTTAATTTGTAAATGATATCGTTTTGCATCGCATTGATTCAAAAAAACTTTTATCAAAATTTAATATTAACATACCCTCCCGGCAACTACGGAATCGAATTAGTTTTATTACAAGCCAACATCGTACAAACTATGCCAAATTTGCAATTTTGAGTGATACGAATTGCAAAACTATTGACTTTACAATGACAAAAGCCAAAATGAAGCAATACTTCAATTCTATTCGTTAATTATGAACACGCAAAAGTAGTACAATGTAAACATAATACTGTTGTTTGTTTTTTGGATATAACGTTGTTTAGAAGTAAGGCATTAAATGTAATCATCATTGTTTCAAAACGGTCTACTCTTGATTGAAGACAAATAAATAAATAAATAAATAAAGCCTTTCGGTACACATCGGAAAAGCAAACAACATCGGATTTGATAGTTGTGGAAGTGCTCAAGTTAAGAGCAGTCATAAAGTTCAAGTTGGGCTGAATGAGCCAAAGATGAAATACAAGAATTCAATTAATATGATACAGCTAAACGATTGTTTTTTACAATTATTATTAAAGGCTACGTAGACTCTATGAGGAGGGGGATTGGTTTCCGAAAATACAACTAAGTTTTGTGAATGAGGGATCTTTGAACGTTGTTTTTCTAAAACGTAAACCTTTACTTGTTAGTAGTTACCTTAATTTGTAGACTCCATCTTTCTCGCGAGATATTATTACTTTATCAATTCCATTCTTGAACTCTCTTCCGTCTCTTTCCCATAACAAAGTAGGAGTGGGAGTTCCTCGAACGTGGACTTCTAGTATAAGATCGTTCACTCGAATGTCATAGTAGTCTATGCAATGAAAATACAATAAAATATTAGAGGGCGGTAAAAATTAATAAATCATTGATGATTAATGGTTAATCATTAGCATTTAGCATAACTCTTAAGACATTTATCATCAATGATTAAGATTAATGATTAAATTAATTGTTAACCAATTGAAGACAAGATCGACGGAAAACAAATCAAGGAAAAAATAAGCAAAGTATAACATTGGCATCCATAGACACATTCTCGAGCTGTATACATATATGTATAGCACTTTAATAAACTTAATGATCAAAGCCATGCTTAATGCGTATGTAGATACAGTACAGGCAGAATGAAAAAAAATCAATTGCACAGACGACCACTTAACACTAGACAACACACAAAACACAACACCCAGTCTAGACAAAAATCGAACCATCACTTCGTGGCACTCACAATACGCCTTAACGACGGATGACGCCGCTAACCGCATGATCATCACGAAGCTCACATGCAAATAAAATACATGCAGGATGATTCCATCACAGGCTAATTAAATGTATGCGCGTTTTATCATTATTTACTACCAATCTTCCGACAAAAGCATTAAAACTCACCTGTTATTCTTGTAAATGTAGGTTTAGTTTGTACTTCTTTGGTGCTTGAAAATACAGTAACTTTACAAGAACACTCTATTTCACTGTCTGCGTTCTTAGCTTGCGCCGTGTATTCTCCTGCGTCTGATAAAGTCACATGGTTGATTTTGATGCAACCAAACTCGGCTTTAGTTGCATTTACTAAATCCTTACTCCATACTAATGGTTTTCCATTTTTCATCCACTTGTATTGAGGTTGCGGCCCAGCAACAATGCATACAAGTTTAAGGGTTCCGCCTTCTTGTGCAGGAAGGTTTTTAAGTTTAGTTTCCCATGTAAGCTTCTTTTTAGAATCCCTTATGATGAATGGTTCTGATGGACCATCATCAAACCTTCGCCTGGGCATTATTTTAGGTTTGTAGACCGGTTTTGATTTTGGAGGTTCAGGTTCCTTTACAACTTCTTTATCAGTAGATTGGGCATCTATGGTATCACCCTTTTCTTGTTCTATATCCTTTGCAGTAGAATCTTGATTCTCTTCGTTTGTCACACTGTAGACACTGTCGTCTTCATTGACCGGTGGTGATGTTTCCTGTGATATATTTAGGGGTAAACTAAATGCTAGTTCCTCTTCGTGTTGCCTTTTAAATCGTTCGGCGTGTTCAACACGATGTGCATGAACGAATTGCTCATTTGAGTTGAAGTTTACTTCGTGTTTAACTTTACTTTGGCCATCACTATTATTAGCGCGACATTCATATAAACCACAATCCTCCAAATGAGGTTTATGTATGCGCAACTGGTACTTCCCGTTTGGTTCACGGTTCAGCATCAATTTGTCATCATAAGTAATTTTTTCCTCATTCTTGTACCATTGAATTTCTGGATTAGGTACACCGTGAACTTGTGTTTCCAGAACAAGATCATTAGCTCTTGAGTCGTAGAATTCTGTAAATAATAATAAGATTTATTTCACAAGGCATTCGTAACATATATACTTATTGTTTTGCAGTATGCGCTCAACTCCGATTTTACGCGTTTTTTTGTTGACGTAGACTACGTCTTACGGGAAGGTACTGGGGGTAAATCGTAAACCTAAAATCGCGACCGTCATGAAAAGGTGTAAGGTTTTGAACGCTTATAACTTTGTCATTTATAGATGAAATTAAAATCCAAATACGCCAATCGATAGGAAATAACTCTCGTAAGCTTTTTCAATTTTTCATAAAAAAAAACTGTTAACTGTTAAAAATGTACAAATAAAAAGTGAAAATTTTATCACTGTTTTCATGAAATAAACGTTCTTCCCAAACCCAGTCGTGATAATCTGAAAAGTTATAAAGCAGCGCTGCTAAAGTGCTTCAACTCATTTCGCTTCGAATGGCAGGTAAGTAGCAGCAGTAGCAGTAGCAGTAGGAAGGCGGTTCCTGTCAAGCGCGCAGCGTTCGAGTTTTTCACCTCGAACTTTGCGCGTCGTTGCCGTCGAGATCACTGGCTGACTGGTAGCGGCGTCGCCTCGATGACGCAAGCGCTCCTTGCCTGAATGATAACTACAAATCTCAATTACTTTTTCGAAAGGACATATCAGCTTTTGTAAACAACGCATTTTATCGTCGGTTTGGCATAACTGATAGCTTGCCCACATTCTAACACCACTATAACAGGTAGGGGAAAATTTCTTCCATCTGATGGTAGTGTTAGCATGCGTGGGTGAGCTACCAGTTACGCCAAATCGACGATTAAATGCGTTATTTACAAAAGCGTACCTTCGAAAAAATAATCGAGCCCATGTGTACCAATTGCCGAGTTAAATTTAACTCGTGGTTAAACGTGACATTTCGAAAGTTATTTTCAATGTTCGAAAATGCCGAAAATTGATCAGTTTTCAAACAAAACTCAGCCACGGTTACCAAAATTTAACTTCTAGTCGGTCCGAAATAACCACGCTCGTATAGTAGGGTTATTCGATAACTCATCTGTAACTTTTAACCACGAGTTAAATTTAACTCGCCCATTACGACACCGCCTTGGAAGTAAAATTAGGGCCATGCATAAATTACTTATATTTCTTTGACCAATTAAACCACCTAATACATGGCCGGTCCCAACTTCTGAAACCCCTCTCCTCCCTCAACTACTACGTTATTTATCAAAGTTCCCTAATCATTGGGTAACAGTGGAAATCAGCAGCACACACCACACAAAACGGGTTGGAAATTTAGGCGAAATTTCGGTATTGATCGTCAATATCTCGCGATCGGAACATTTTAGCTTGAAATCCCTCAATTCAATTCTCGGTACATCTTTAATCTAGTGATTAAACAAAAATACTAAATATGGTTTTAAAAAAAAAAATCTGTGGTGAAAAAAAAAAGAGGATTTCCCTACACACATTACAGACTCCTGTACCAAGCACTGAAATTATCAGACGATACCTCTATTTATGCTTTTAGATTAGCTATGAAAGTCCATCCTGTAGTAGATAGAGTTAGTGTTGAATAAATAATGAGTAGTGATAGTCCGTATGTAAACGGAATCTCATTGGTTAGATAATTTTGATAGGTTAGCAGGTATAAATATGAAGTATCGTAAAACGGGGTATCTTTGATAATGCGGGTAACTTTGATAGTATATTATAAAGATTAAATTAACTCGCTGCGCTTTTTCTAAATTAGAAATATTGGCTCCGAATTGCAGCTTAGTGTATTTCCGTTGATATCGTATATAGTTTTTATATTGTATGAGTTAAATATTTTACAAAAATATAAAAAAAAACCATTTGCGTATTTTTCGCCTGTTTGAAAAAGCACTCAAACCATCATTTATGAAATGTATTTCCGATATGGCCATCACAAATTCAATGATGTATTCTTATTGACTATGTTGTTTTCTGATTATATACTCATTCAAAGTTTCATATTTACAGAACTGAAAAGTTTGAGTTTCACGATTTTTTTTTCTATATTCATCGAGCATTATCAAAGTAACCCCAAATCAAAATACTGATGTTCGGTAACACAACCTTAAAAATATGGCAAATGCTTTAATTTCCGTTAAACAAATAATTATCGAATTTACTCCTCGATCCTCAGTACTTGTTTTAAAAATATAAAATTTAAAAAATATTCATTGCAACAAAAAATTATTAGAATAAACTTTAAAAAATTATCAATGTTACCCCGTTTTACGGTAGGGTTTTTGATCTAATTTCCGTCCTACTAAGCGCATCCCGCACTTTACCTCTCTTTTTTGAAAGGGTTTGAACAAAACATTGAATGTTTTCATCAAAGATAACTTCTAAATTTATACACCTTTCCATACGTACCGTTGGATTGGATAAAGAGTCATTCAATGTTGAGATATTATATATTAAAAATCTAACACTGCTTCTTGATTCTAAATTCGTCCTACGAGTTTCAATTCCGTCCTAACGCATTGAAACGCCATTAGATTTTCTTCTTCTTACAGATAAACGTAGAAAAAGTGGATTCGCTAGTGGAGCGCTTCTTTTGTTTTGAGAACAATGAGTGTAAATATTCATACAATGCGCTGTAATAGGCTTTATTTTGTGGCCTATGAACTAACGGATCGGAACAAACGTATTATTGTTTTGCGCATGGTGAAATCATTGATATCATTGATGATTTCTGCTCGATAGAACGGAAATGGACGTAGCGCTCTTCCCTACCTAAGCTCGTTGAAGTCATTCTTGTAACGTATTGTAGAGGTGACGGACCACCAGCAGCAGCAGAAACAGCAGCAACAGAAACAGCAGCAGCAGAAACAGCAGCAGCAGCAAATACAGCAGCAGCAATAGAAGCAGCCGCACCCGTGGGAGCTGCATCGCTAATTCGTGTAACCGTGGCCGAGGCTGGAAACCTCGGTCCGTTCACGACACATCCAACTTGGAAAATTATGCCATAGAACAGTTCGACAGTGAGCATTCATAAGGGCGTAAACGCGACGATCGATTCTCTTCGTCGATTTTCTCTTTTGTTAATAACTCGCTCGAATTAACGTTTCTCGGTGCGTTTGCTGTCGCTTTTGATAGCCAATACAACCTGTTACAACTCTGCATTGAACAAATTCTTGAAAATTGTTTCGCTTATCTGTAGCAATGCAAAGAGGAAATCGATGAAGAGAATCGATCATCGCTTATACGCCCTTATGCATGCTCACGGTCGAGTTTATAAAATCCCAGATTTTTTGCTGATGGGGGCGAGGCATAGCAAGCCGTTTGATTGCATAATTTTCCATGTAGGAGGGACTTACAATGCTTATCTCTTAGCAGTACCGTCGAGTTTTTTCAGTGATAGGTACTGAAATTCGGCAGTGAGCGTTCAATATGGCCTACTTGTAATGGTCGATCCTCTTCATCGATTTTCTCTTTACATTGCTACAGCTAAGCGAAACAATTCAAGCTGAATATTGCATTAGATCCTAAGTAACATTGACAAGATTCTCTTCGTCGACTTTCTCCTTGAATCCACTTGGCCCAGGTATTTTCAGCACACATATCGATAAAAGAAGTTTTTATCTAGCATCTAATACGACAAATACAAGCTACGGTTATGTGCTCAAGTTATTAACGGAAGAGAAAGTCGACGAAGAGAATCGATCAATGTTAGGACCTAATGCAATGTTCAGCTTGAATATTATCTGAATTTTTTTCATTGTAGTGCACCCTCCCCTTGGCTAGTTTTTGCACCTTGCTGTTGGTGGGCGGGCTTAATTTCATGCTTTATAGTGGAGTGTTGGAGACGGTAGGTGGTCGGCGCTGCTGGCTCATGACGCGATAGAATGGCGTCATGGGCAGGCAATGGGATTACTAAGCTTCCCCTCTCTGATAAACCACTGCATGAGAGAACCAAAGATCTAGTCTAGCAGTGATAGTATCACACTTGTTACTCCTTTAATTGAGAGCCGCGTCGTAATACGCTTACGTATAGGCACTGACGTTGGGTGTGATACTGGCGGGTTTTGCCGCAAATCACTCTTATTTTATTTATTTTTACGCAGATAGATTTGTTTGGGTTTACAAGGGAATTATACTATTGAAATATTTCAGAAAGTGCCTGACGGTGCTCTTTCTATTTGCGTGACAAACTTTCATTGTTGTTTTCATTGAAGTATTACTCAGGAAACAATGTTAAACATCATTTATTGTAACTAATCTTATATGTGCTCCATTTTGATTTGGGATAAATGTTTGAACTATGGCTCGGGATTTCCACTGTGGCGTGCTACTATTGTGACATACCCATACGTATTTTTGTGGTGCGACATAGTGGAAGCGTGTGAGCATAGTTGGAACATATACCCTATATAATTTAAAAATCAGCTAGGAGACTAACTTCAAAATGAAGCATTTTAGTCACATGTTACCTGGGTCGAACTAAGATATAATAAATAGGTATAGGCATAAATCAAAAGTATTTTTTTTTTCTTAATTACTTTATTTGTACAGGCTCAATCGAATAAACTTTACAGAGCCAAGTTATCATTTTCTTTATACATTATGAATGTCTTAAATCTAAAATTAAAGGATTGGAACCGATTACTCGCGGTCTTCTCGAGGTTATTGGATGACAATTGTTTGGATCGGGAGAGGGAAAAGGAGATTTGGAATATGATTCTAAAATTTCACTATTTCTAAAACATATACTTAATCTTATCGACGTTATATCAACTCTGTAATTATACAATTATTACAGAAACAAATTTACAAAAAAAAAATACACACACACATACAAAACACAAACTAAACACAAGGTTAATCAAACTTACAATCTATGGTTAATATTCTTCAAGAAAACATATATGAGTTGCATAAACTCCAGATCGCGTCTAGCCAAAATATCCCGAACTGGAACATTAGGTTGTCTACCTCGAGCCCGAAGGGAATCGTACAACTCGGATCTGACTCCACGGTGCTCAGCACATGACCAAATAATGTGATCTGCGTCCTGGTACCCTTGTCCACATTCACAGAGATTACTGTCCCCCAGCTCAACACGGAACAAGTGAGCGTTTAACGAGTAGTGATTGGACATGAGGCGAGACATCATACGAATGAAGTCTCGACCCACATCCAACCCCTTGAACCAAGGACACTTCGACACCTTAGGGATGATTGAATATAACCATCGTCCCAAACTCCCTTCACTCCATTTATTTTGCCAGCTGGCGAGTGACTGTTGACGATAAATGAAGAAAAATTCGTCGTAGGCGATTTGTCGATTGTAAATATCGCCTTCCATAGCACCCACCTTTGCAAGCGAGTCCGCCTTCTCATTGCCCGGAATCGAGCAATGAGATGGGACCCATGCAAAGGTGATGACAAAAGATCTTAAAGATAAAGCACTTAGAAGCTCTCGTATTTTCATGAGAAAATACGAGGAGTGCTTTACCGGCCTCATGGAGCGAATAGCCTCGACAGAACTGAGACTATCCGTAAAAATAAAATAATGATCTGGTGCAAGTGAGGCGATCGTTTCTAGCGTATAATGTATTGCCGCCAGTTCAGCAACATATACGGAACAAGGAGCATGAAGCATTCGAGAGGCGCTATGAAATTCGTTATAAATACCAAAACCAGCGGACGCCTCTATTAGTGATCCATCTGTGAAGAACGATCTTGCGGAATCAACTTGGCCAAACTTTGCAGCGAAAATTGACGGAGCAATCATGGAACGATGATGCTCTGGGATTCCGCGAATCTCTTGCGTCATCGATAAATCAAAATGAACAGAATTGTCGAAGTCGGAGAAGCAAACACGATAGGGATTATGCTGCGAAGGGCTGACATCCTGTGTTATGTACACGTAGTACAATGACATAAAACGAGTTTGAGGGTTTAGCTCAAGAAGCTTCTCAAAGTTTGCAATCACCAGTGGGTTCATAATTTCACAACGGGTGAGGAGCCTGAGGGATAATTCCGAAAACCGATCAGAGAGTGGCAACATGCCCGCTAACACTTCGAGACTCATCGTATGAGTCGAGTGCATGCATCCTAATGCAATACGAAGACAGCGATACTGGATCCGTTCCAGTTTGATGATGTGCGTTTTAGCCGCCGACTGGAAGCAAAAACTACCGTACTCTAAAACCGATAAAATCGTTGTACGGTACAACGTTAGAAGATCTTGCGGATGAGCTCCCCACCACGTTCCGGTAATTGTTCGGAGAAAATTGATCCTTTGTTGGCATTTCCGCTTCAGATACTCAATGTGGGATCTCCAGGTGCATTTTGAATCGAACCAGACCCCAAGATATTTGAAAGACATGGAATGAGTGATCGGCTTACCCAAAAGTTGAAGCTTCGGTTGTGCTGGGCTATGCTTCCTAGAAAAAACGACCAACTCAGTTTTCTCCGTGGAGAATTCGATACCTAGCTGGATAGCCCAAGTAGACAAATTGTCTAAGGTATCCTGTAAGGGTCCTTGCAGGTCGGCCTCTCTGGGTCCTGTCATAGACACTACTCCGTCATCTGCAAGTTGTCTCAACGTGCAGTTGTCCCTTAGACAATTGTCAATTTCTCTGACGTAGAAATTATACAGAAGGGGGCTTAAACATGAGCCCTGGGGGAGACCCATGTAGCTAAATCGTGAAGCTGTAGAGTTTCCATGAGAAAAGCTCATATGTTTCTCTGACAGCAAATTGTACAAAAAGTTATTAATTAATGGAGAAAGGCCACAAGCGTGGAGTTTGTCTGAAAGGACTTCAACGGATACTGAATCAAAAGCCCCCTTAATATCCAAGAAGACAGAAGCCATTTGCTCTTTTTTAGCAAAAGCCAACTGAATTTCTGTGGAAAGCAACGCGAGACAGTCGTTCGTTCCCTTGCCCCTACGGAAACCAAATTGAGTATCTGAGAGTAGGTGGTTCAACTCAACCCATTTGTCCAGGCGAAAAAGGATCATTTTCTCCAACAATTTTCGAATACACGATAACATCGCAATGGGACGATACGAGTTGTGATCTGACGCGGGTTTTCCAGGCTTTTTAATGGCTATAACTCTCACCCGCCTCCAATCATCCGGAACAATATTTAGCTCCAGAAACTGACCAAACAAGTTCAACATGCGCCTCTTAGCGACGTCTGGGAGGTTCTTCAACAAGTTGAACTTGATTCTATCAGCCCCCGGAGCCGAATTGCCAAACGAAAGGAGCGCGAGTGAGAGCTCCAGCATTGAAAAAGGCTGGCTGATCTCGTCTACCGAATTCGTCGTTTCGCGAGGAATCATCTGTGCCGGCACAGAATCAGGACATACTTTTCGCGCGAACTTGAGAATCCAACTATCCGAGTACTCCTCGCTCTCGTTGTTTGAAGACCGGTTACGCATCCTTCGCGCCGTGTTCCAAAGCGCATTCATCGACGTTTCGCGCGATAAACCGTCCACGAATTGCCGCCAGTATCCGCGTTTCTTGGCTTTGATGAGGCTCTTGAGTTCGCGTTCAAGAGCCGAGTACGCTTCGAAATGTACGGGTGTTCCACGTTTCCGGAAAAGCTTAAACGCGTCGGACTTTTTACGATAAACCTCAGTGCATTGCTGGTCCCACCAAGGGGAAGGAGGTTTCCTACGGAAAGACGTTCCTGGAACCGGCCGAGTTTGAGATCAGATTGGAGAGGAAGTTATATTCCTTCAACGGTGGAAGCCCTTCTACCGACGTTAGGGCATCTTCTATCACATTTTTGAACTTTGTCCAATCGATATCACGGGTAAGATCGTACGCGACGTTAACGGGTTCCGACGGATTGAACCCACTGGCAACTGAAACTTTGATCGGCAAGTGATCACTACCGTGGGGATCTTGGATCACATTCCAACGATAATGAGTTAGAGCAAAGTGTGAGGTCTAATCTGCTTCCATTCGAGGATGGGCCAGCCAAACGTGTTACTTCTCCATTGTTAAGAATAGTCATATTAAAGCTGTCGCAGAGGTCATATATCAAAGTAGAACGGTTGTCATCATACAGTTCCCCCCAGCCTGTACCGTGGGAATTAAAATCTCCCATAATCAACCGTGGAGCAGGAAGTACCGAACAGATATCTGAAAGTTGTTTTCGATTAACAACGGCTCTAGGAGGAATATAAACAGAAGCAATACAAAGGCTCTTACCTTTAATAATAGCCTGACATGCGACAACTTCAATACCTGGAAATTGTGGAAGATTCACTCTATAGAAAGAATGGCACTTTTTGATCCCCAAAAGTACCCCTCCTCCACGCGAATCCTCACGATCCAGTCGAATAATGTTAAAATCATAAAAAGGAAGATCGATATCTGAAGAGAGCCAAGTTTCACAAAGAGTAAATTCATCACAATCATTATTGTGAACTAAAAACTTAAAAGAGTCTAATTTAGGAATAAGACTTCGACAATTCCACTGTAGAATAGTGATCAAATCCCCGACCTCGTTTGGAAAATTATCCATCGAAGGAAATGATTGCTGCAATGAGGGGCCACTTCAATGTCAATTGCTTCAAGAGGGTCTTCACAGAAGGAAGCATTGCCAGAACAATGCTTTTGAGAGGATCAGAAATATTGAGGTACTTGAAAATATCGTCCACAATGTTATCAAATGAGAACAACCCGGATGAAGAAGGGGCTTCTGTTCTTAAAAATGGGCCATCAGGGGTTTTTGATGTCCCCGGGAGAGATGGAAAATTCTGGTTATAGTCAGTTCTGCGGAAACCAGGAGGAGTTGAAACTTCCTTTTTTCCATCACTCCTTGATTTGGGCAAGCTGATTTGGGGTTCCTTATCTGCAACTTTCCGCGAACGGATGCGTTTTCGTTTCCGTGCAGAACCTTCCGGAAAACTGAAAGAAACTCCCTCCTCAGCCAAGTCAGAGTCAGACTCGTCATCAGACAAAACAGCAAAGGGATTTTTGTCGTTGGTTGATGGTGTGGCTGTTTTTAGCATGGCTGCAAAAGACTGCCTGGAACGCTCCTTAAGAGAGCGTTCTAGTTTCTCCCCGCGTTGTTTGTACGCCGGGCACGACGAGAGACCATGAGGAGTTCCCTTACAGTACACGCATTTTGATGCAGTGACTGTGCAGGCGCCATCCTCGTGCTTCTCCCCGCATTTGGAACAGCGTGCCTTGCTGCCACAGTGAGAGGCCGTGTGTCCCAACTGTTTGCAGTTTTGGCAGTTCATGACCCGAGGAACAAACAAACGCACAGGTAGCCGAAGTTTTCCCAACTCGATGTAGTGAGGAAGGGCTGAACCAGAAAAGGTCACCCGAAACGAGTCTGTGGGGGTAAAGCTCTTTTTACCCTCGCTGAAAGATACTGAGTTCAGCTTCTGGACTTCCAGTATCTCAACCGTGGGAAGCAAGGGGTTCTTGAAACGGCCAACCGCTTGCTTCGCCAAGATCTCGGGGGTCAGACTCGCTTCGGTGACCACACCTTCGATCTCCACATTACGAGCTGGGATGTACACTCTATACTCGAGTGTAAAGAGCTGGAAGGCAGCAATCTCGTTAGCTTGTTTCAGGTTAGAGACGACAACGCGAAGTTTATTGTACCTCACCTTCGAGATTTCGGTCACGGCCGAGAACCGCTTCGTCAGATAATTAGTAATTTGCATTACATTCAAAGGTTTCTTTTTGGGCTGAAAGTAAACAACCCATGGGCCAGTCGAGTCTTCTGGGTAGGCTCGCGATCGGGGGCTTATCTGTCCCTGTCCATTACCAGACTGAGATGACGAAGCAGGGATGGCATCATCTGATTTCTTGGATGACAGACGTTTTCGACCCTTCTTGCTATCGCGTGGCAAAGTGGTGTCATCTTCCGACAAAACGTCCATTTCGTCTTCCGACAAAATGTCCATTTTGCCGTACTAGTGGGAGCGAAAAACGCTCTACCACTGCAACGATAATCAAAATTACTCGGACACAATACACGAAGAAAAAAAAATACTAACACAGAAACACAAACTTAAAATTTAACAGATGGGAGAAAGAAAGAAACAAGAAACAAAAACTTATCTGATAATCCTATACTACTATCACCGAGCGTTTACACAGCAGCAGCGGAGCGATGCGCAGCTTGGATGATCTTCGATCCGCGTATGCGGGCGGTCTTCGTTGGTGTGTGCTTGTATGAAGCTCGGCACTCAGCTGAACACACGATGATGGATGAGCGGCTTGAATGTGGAGGCAGATGCTGACACTCGTTGACGATGATCCGTGTGCACAGGTATGCGTGACCACGCACCGATGGTGCGCAAAATGATTGGCGAATTGCCAATCGCAAAACCAATTATCGATGATGCCGAAAACACACTTTCTTCTCAGAAAAAAACTCACTTTTTGATAAATTTATCGGGAATTATGCCAGGAATCACTAAGCGAGAAAAACTGATTATTTACGTCAGATAATAGCGAGAAAACTTCCAAATTAACGGAGCGCGAAACAAGCCGACCGTACTTCTTGCTAGGACGCAGTGGTGTGTCAATGAAGCATTTTAGTCACATGTTACCTGGGTCGAACTAAGATATAATAAATAGGTATAGGCATAAATCAAAAGTATTTGAAACACGTTTAATTTTAGATTACAAGCACAAGTGCAGGTACTTAATAAAACATGGGTTAGATTGATTAGGTGCATTAGAGCCTTTAATAATTTATTAAATTACACTAATGAGATATCATAATTATCAAATGAACTTAAATAAGAAACTTCAGAAAGTCTAATGGCATTAAGTAGATGAACAAAAGAATTAGGATGCGGGGGGTCCGCTTAGGGAGGCAACCAACCTTTAAAGTTGGAGAATAAATCTTCTTATTTAGTCTTGAACTTTAAAAAGAAAACGCAGGCAGACCAATAGCATTAAGCAGATTAACAAGGGGAGGAATAGTTTAGGAAATAAGTAAAAGTAGAGGTATGTGACAATTAATAACTTTTAAACTTTTGGAGGATTTGTGTTCCCCTGAGTTTGCTGTACTCGATTACTATATTATTCTCTCAATACGCGAAATCTCTTATTTATGCGGTTAAAGCATTTGAGTTAACTTATTTCTTAGTGTTCAAGTACTAACATTTTTAAACAGCAGTCAATGTTAATCTATGAACTAAACCATACGTAAAATCGATCTTTCCTTATGTGGTATTGATGCATGTTTAACTTTTCGCGGCTGTCGGAATCAACGTGCCTACGTCTACGGAGCTTACTCAGAAGTGATTCGCAATTCGGTAGAGCTCACCAAAAGTTTTTTGAGCTTCTGTAGTATAGAATTTGTTCGGTACGGTCGCGAAATCTTGAAATGATTGATACGTGCGGTAAAATAACTAAATTGAAACAAAGCTCAACAGTAAAATAAGTAGAATATTTAGGGAGGAAACCCATCACTCCACTGCGTCCTAGCAAGAAGTACGGTCGACTTAGTGCGCGCTCCGCTGTTTTGGAAGTTTTCTCGCTATTCACTTGATTTAAATTATCAGTTTTTTCTCGCTTAGAGTTCCCAGCTAAATAATTAACTAAAAGTGAGTTTTTTCCGAGAAGAAAGTGTGTTTTCGGCATCATCGGAAGGAAAATTGTTTTTGCGATTGCCAATTTGCCAACCATTTTGCGCACCATCGGTGCGTGGTAACGCATACCTGCACACGGATCATCGTCATCGAGTGTCAGCATCTGCCTCCGCATTTACACCGCTCATCTATCATCGTGTGTTCAGCTGTGTGCCGACCCTCACATAAGCACACACCAACGAAGACCGCTCGCACACGCTGATCGAAGATCATCCACGCTGCGCGTCGTTCCGCTGCTGCTGTTTAAACGCTCGGTGGTAGTAGTATAGGATAATTAGATAAGTTTTTGTTCTTGTTTCTTTCTTTCACCCATCAGTTAAATTTTAAGTTTGTGTTCTGTGTTTGTACTTTTTTTTTCATGTGTTGTGTCCGAGTGATTATCGTTTCAGTGGTAGAGCGTTTTGCGCTCCCACTAGTACGGCAAAATGGACATTTTGTCGGAAGACGAAATGGACGTTTTGTCGGAAGATGACACTTCTTTGCCAAGCGATGGCAAGAAGGGTCGAAAACGTACGTCTTCTCAGAAGACAGATGATGCCTTCCCTGGTTCGTCGTCTCAGTCTGGCAAAGGTCAGGCTCAGAAAAACCCCCGATCGCGAGCCTATCCAGATGACTCGACTGGCCCATGGGTTGTCTACTTTCAGCCCAAAAACAAACCTTTGAACGTTGTGCAAATCTCAAATGATTTGACGAAGCGATTCTCGGCCGTGACCGAAATCACGAAGGTTAGGCACAATAAACTTCGTGTGTCCGTCTCTAACCTGAAACAGGCTAATGAGATTGCTGTCTTTTTTTTTGATGATGGTCCCACCTCTTACCCCTACAAAGGTTTGAGCTGGACGATTTATCTTTAAGATAATTAAATATGACATTTTAACCAGGTTGGCAAACAAAATCGAACTGGTTTCAGTTACAGATATAAATTCCCTCTAGAGTTTACAGTTGCTTCACAGCGATATAAATGTTGAAAAGCTCAGGCGTCCACCTCTTAGTTCGCCTTTTTGTCCACCTAAAATATTCATAAGTATTACAAGCAATCAAGAGTTAATGAACAATCAACAAAGCATCCTATTACACTAGTAACCCCGCAATCTGATGCTATCATAATTTTCAGCAATGTCAGGAATGCTCACGAACCCCCAACATTTGCCAGAAAACTTACTACTAACTCAAGGTATCTTCCAAATAAGCTTCAAAATTGCATTTTTTTTTTATCAAATGTTAAATTCAGTCCTCTATATCCGTAATACGCGCGCGAGGCTCAAACCTTTGTAGACTACTATTTTTTTTTTACTACTACTATTAAATCATATATCAAAAATCCATCATCACCATCGTGGCGAACAAAATAGTTTTTGCAGTGCTACAATAATTATTAAAAAGTTGTTATAACAGCTATCCATACAAAGTAATCCGTTAAAAATAACTTCGTCAAGATACATAATTTGTCAATTCATAAAAAAAAAAAATCACTGGATAACCGTTCAAAAGACAGTTTTAACGTGTGAAATGCAATGTCTCTTAAATTCTGCTAATGTTGTTGAACGTTTAATGTGTCTAGGCATCGAATTGAAAACATTTATTCCTTTAAAAAATAATGAATTCTGTGAAGCACAAGTCAAGAAATGTGGTGTTCTTATTTCATCCGCGTTTCTAGTATTATATCTATGAAAGTCACTTCCTCTTTCAATTCGATCACACAAATATCGAGGCAGCAAACCGTTAACTACTTTAAAAATGAACACCATAGTCAAATATACAATTCTTTGCTTCACCGACAACCATTGTAAGGCGTCTAGCATCAAAGTTGAGGAAGTGAATCTATTACATCTCAAAATCAAACGCATTATTTTATTCTGCAAGCGCTGTAATCTCGATATTTGTGTTGCATTAGACAGAAATAAAATGGATGGGCAAAAGTCTAGATGAGGAGAGATGATTGATTTGTATAGCTGTATTTTACTGGCAATAGTTAAATCGTTTTTCAATCGACATAGAATTCCATACTTCTTGGCAATTTTCTTGATGACATTGTCAATGTGAGAGTTGAACTTAAGTTTGTCATCAATAATCACGCCAAGATATTTAATCTCCTGAACGCGATCAATAGTCTCATCATCAATTACAACAGAGACGTTCTCATTTAATCGATTCCGCGAAATTACCATAAATTTAGTTTTACTTGTATTCAATTTTAACTGCTTACACTTCAACCATCTACTTAGATACTGCAAATCTTCATTCAAGTGTGAGACGGCAACTTCTAAATCTTTAGCTGCAATGAATAACACAGTATCATCTGCAAAAAGGTTAATGTCGCAAAACCGTAAAACACGTCGCAAGTCATTAATATACATAATAAATAAAAGGGGCCCTAATACACTTCCCTGGGGCACTCCAAGGTTGTTCCCCACGGGACTGGAAACAGAATCATTAAAAACAGTCCGTTGAGTTCTGTCAGACAAATAGCTTTCAAACCATTTATATGCAGTACTCGTAATTCCAAAGCGCTTGATTGTACTTAACAGTAAGGGCCTAGAAATTGTTTCAAAAGCGCGTTTCAGATCCAAAAAAACAGCAACAATCGTATCTTTACGCTCCAAGTTGTCTTTCCACTTTGCTAACACCAAATTCAATGCAGTTTCACAAGAATGACCTTCCCGATATCCCGATTGTTCTGGTATCAACAAAGAGTTGCTATTCAAATACTCCAACAGCTGGCCTTTAACAACAAGTTCTAAGATTTTCTCTAATGTGTGCAACATGTTGATGGGACGAAACTCTTCGGCTTTAATCGTTCCAGCAACTTTTTGAATAGGAATCACTAAGGATTCCTTCCAAATTTGTGGCACATGTCCATTCTGCAATGATTCATTAATAAGGTCCAGAAAGATGTGGCCAATGACATGAAAGCAATCTTGAATAACTCTAGCATTAACATTATCTACTCCAGCTGATTTTCCTAATGAAAAACAAATAACTCTAAGTTCATCTAATGTAATTGGGTGAAAAACTTCAAATCTGCAACTACTATTAACTGGCTGTTTTATTTCGTCAGGTTCATCGACCAATTCAATAGATTGATTAATCAATGAAACACTGTCTACGAAATAATCATTAAACTTAGATGCAATTACTTGTTCTGACTGTTCTAATGTGCCATTAAAAGTTATGGACCGCGGTTTGCAATTACTAGGTTTTAATAAAGATTTCAACATTTTCCATAACTCTTTGCTGTTGTTTTGATGCTGATCAATCTTCCTTTGAACATATTCACAATGAGTTTTCTTTATCGATTGTGAATACTTATTACGCGCGATTGTGTACCTAGTCCAATGATTGTCATTATTAGATCTACAAAACTTTTTGTACCATTTGTCCCTTTTCCGTTTAAGACGCAAAAGATCCAAATTGTACCAGCTGTTCGAGTTTTTCAAAGAAACAAACTTTTGCTCAACTAGTTGATTGGTACACGTTTTCAAAGCGTTATTAAGAACAGCTGTAGATTCATCTAAGTTACCGGCCGCGAATGGAAAATCCAGGCTTCTCTCAACAAGATTTGAAACAGCTTGCTTCGAATATTTCCTCCAGCACTTCAATTTTACAAAATTATCGTTATCGTTAACATGGTCTAAGACATTAATCACTAAAGTCTCATGATCGGTTATTTTCAAATCAGTATCCGTAACTGAACAAATGGAATCAAAATTGGAATAAACGTGGTCAATTAAAGTTCTACTGTGCCTGGAAATACGCGTATATTCATTTACCGTTTGCTTTAAATTAAAAAAACTCAGCTAAACGCTTCAAATGATTCGAATTATGGTTATCACGCCAATTAATATTAAAATCACCAGCCAATATATTTAATTTACTAGAATCAAGGAATGTCTCGAGCCAGTTCTCTAAAACTTCAACAAAACGCTGGTCACTAGAACTGGGAGAATGATACAAAACACCATAATTACCCATCTTCATGCCACGTACAACTGTAATGCCCAAGAACCAGTTGCCATCAATAACTTCGTTGGTACGAAGGTTGAATTGAACTGATTCTTTGACATAAATAGCAACACCGCCAGTGTGTCTAGAATGTGATAAACAAGCAGCAACAATATATCCCGGAATACTATACTGATCAAAAGCTTCAGTTTCTACAATATGAGTTTCAGATTATAAAACTAAAAGAGGACGTTTTTCCTCAACAATCTGACGTAATGCTACGTAGTTTGTTGACAACCCCGCAATATTCAAATATAAAAAATCGAATTGATTCACATTCCTGGAACTTGGCTGCTATTTATTGAAACGCAAGCTGCTTTTCTTCTGATCAAAAAGTCTTTTATAGAGCAAACATTCCGGGCTAAATGCGGCATGGTTGACGTCCAAGTTCATTTTTCGTTCTTTATTCATTTTCAAACAATTAATACATTTCAATACAGTTGACGTACACTCCGACGTTTTGTGTTGTTGGCTGCACCTAGAGCATCTATCACAATTTTTGCAATCCATGCTCTTGTGCCCAAATTCTCCACATTTGAAGCATCTCAACACATTAATCGCGGGAACTATCGAGCACCGATCAAACCCTACATTTACTTTTTTCGCACATAACAAACATTTATAAGTATCGACATCGACTTCAATTACAACACTAAACTTGTTATAAGTGAAGCGTGGATTTTCAAACATGTTCACTACTTTTACATCATTAATTGCGATGTCTTCATTTTGACTTTTTAAGTAGTCAATAAAGACATCGGAGGAAAACTGATCGCTCATGCCCACTATTTTCAATCTTGGCACCGAAGTGGGAACAACAGCACTATATTTTTCACCCAGATTGCTTTCAATACCATTTTTCACATCACTTACGTTTGCTCCTGTTGCACACTCAACAATAATGGAGCCATCTTTACCATTCCTAAAATTACTGATTTTGTGTGTTTTTGGATCCAACTGAGTTTTCAAAAACTTACGAGTATCTTCGCAAGGTTGTTTGGACTCTTTCGGTTTAATCACAATGACCGGACGAGTCTTACGATTTTCTGGTTTGTTACTTTTACTATTACTGTTACTATTAGTTTTACTTTGACTAATACGACTATGTCTTTTTACAACATCCGCAAAACTCGCATTTTCTTGAAAAACAACATCATCATCATGATCACTATTACTAATTACTAATTTACGTTTTTTGCGTCTGGTATTTTTGTCCGATTCCGACTGAATCGTCCTAGATGAACTGCACGGATCATTCTTTACAGCTAATTGGTTTTCCGCATCAATTTTAAAAAATGAACTTTTCATATTATCCAATTTCTCACAAATCAAATTTTCAAGACCATTTACATTTATTCTAATATCTTCCATCCCGCTTTTAACCGCGATGTCCACCTGAGCAGCAATGTGATCTCGCATGCCAGTGATCGAGTCCGAGAGTTGAAAAACCTTCTTCATCTCTTCCTCTATCCTTTTGACGCGCGAGATCAGATCATTCTGCTCGTCACAACTCTGATCTGATAGACAACTATCACACTTGAACAGAATATTTGCATTATCTGCTATAAGCCTGGCCGCAGTCTTAGTGAGTGCCGCACAAGCGAAATGGAACGTTCCATTGCACGGACCTACACACGTAACTGGGAGCCCACTCATAGCAATAGACTGCTCGCATACATTACACACATCCATTCTACCAAATTAAACGCTAACACTGTTAGCAGCAGACATATACAGGGGAGGAGAACACAAAATAAAATTTTACCGCCACAGCTCACTATACAAATCAATAGAGCGCCGGGGGGAAAATACAAAATTAAACAAAAACTAGTTGCTAGGCAACCTTTCCTCTACTTATCCTGTTAGAAAAACACCACGGGCACGCGTTGGAATAATCCTTTCGCGGCACACGCCACTATTTCACACGAAATTATTAATTTATTTTCACAGCACAACTCAACAAAAACACTACTTTGTACGCCATACTATATCTATCCCAGCTCTTTACGCTCGAGTATAGAGTTTACATCCCAGCTCGTGATGTGGAGATCGAAGGTGTGGTCACCGAAGCGAGTCTGACCCCCGAGATCTTGGAGAAGCAGGCGGTTGGCCGTTTCAAGAACCGTTTGCTTCCCCCGGTGAAGATACTGGATGTCCAAAAACTGGGCTCAGTATCTGTCAGCGAGGGTAAAAAAAGTTTTACCTCCACAGACTCGTTCCGTGTGACCTTTTCTGATTCAGCCCTTCCTCACTACATCGAGCTGGGAAAACTTCGACTACCTGTGCGCTTGTTCGTTCTCCGGGTCATGAACTGCCAAAACTGTAAGCAGTTGGGACATACGGCGTCCCACTGTGGCAGCAAGGCACGCTGTTCCAAATGCGGGGAGAAGCACGAGGATGGCGCCTGCACAGTCACTGCACCAAAATGCGTGTACTGTAAGGGAACTCCTCATGGTCTCTCGTCATGCCCGGTTTGTCAGATGACGAGACTGACTCTGACTTGGCTGAGGAGGGAACTTCTTTCCGTTTTTCTGCACGGAAACGAAAACGCATCCGTTCGCGGAAAGTTGACAATGAAGAACCCCAAATCAGCTTGCCCAAATCAAGGAGTGGTGGAAAAAAAAGAGACTTCTACTCCTCCTGGGTTCCGCAGAACTGACTATACCCCGGATTTTCCACCTCTCCCGGGGACATCCAAAACCCCTGATGACCCATTTTTAAGAACAGAAGCGCCTTCTTCATCTGGGTTGTTCTCATTTGATAAAATTGTGGACGATATCCTCAATTACCTCAATATTTCTGATCCTCTCAAAAGCATTGTTCTGGCAATGCTTCCTTCTGTGAAGACCCTCTTGAAGCAATTGACATTGAAGTGGCCCCTCCTTGCAGCAATCATTTCCTTCGATGGATAATTTTCCAAACGAGGTCGGGGATTTGATCACTGTTCTACAGTGGAATTGCCGAAGCGTTATTCCAAAATTAGACTCTTTTAAGTTTTTAGTTCACAATAATGATTGTGATGCATTTGCTCTTTGTGAAACTTGGCTCTCTTCAGATATAGATCTTCCTTTTTATGATTTTAAAATTATTCGACTGGATCGTGAGGATTCGCGTGGAGGAGGGGTACTTTTGGGGATCAAAAAGTGTCATTCCTTCTATAGAGTGAATCTTCCACAATTTACAGGTATTGAAGCTGTCGCATGTCAGGCTATTATTAAAGGTAAGAGCCTTTGTATTGCTTCTGTTTATATTCCTCCTAGAGCCGTTGTTAATCGAAAACAACTTTCAGATATATGTTCAGTACTTCCTGCTCCACGGTTGATTATGGGAGATTTTAATTCCCACGGTACAGGCTGGGGGGAACTGTATGATGACAACCGTTCTACTATGATATATGACCGCTGTGACAACTTCAATATGACAATTCTTAACAATGGAGAAGTAACACTGGTGCTGCTAACAATCGACAAGAGGCTTTTGAGGTAGTTTCCAAGCGGACGTCTTTTTGATCGCTCTTCCTATTTTTTCAAGATTGGACAGATTTTCAACATGTTTGCTAGCAAGGCGAAACACGGTCGCGATGCTCGGAAGACCCGGTCCAGTCGGAATGTTAGACCGGTGTCTTTGCCAGATTTTATGAGAACCGACCCTGATGGCATACTTACGGCAATTTACCAGCGCATAAAGGCGGCTTCTTCAAAGCCGAAGTTGCCAAAAGCGCAGGATCGTTGGGAGGTTCTCAGAAAATTGCCGGTGACCGATGAATACGATGATGTAAGGTCGCCGGTCGAAGAGTACATCCGACGGCCGTTTAAGGCTTCTACTAGCAAACAGTTGATTGGTGTGGGAATTGGAAGCGACGTTCCAGATTATCGTCTTGGAACTACTCCGGATGCCTCAAAGGCGGATTGTGGTAAGGATAATTTTGATTATAATTCTGAGGGTTTAGAATTAGATATTAATATGAATTTAGCAGATAGGGAGGGTTTTCAAGGTCATTCCCAAAATTTATGTTAGGCATTTAGGTATAACAGAGCCGATGTAGATTCGGTTCTGATAGAAGGTATATCCAAGGTACAGGAATGCGAGACAACATTAGCAGTATTCGAAACATACGCCAAGATACACCATGATATTTTGGAACGACTGACGTATGTTCCGACCACTGCTGATGTATCTACGCAAACTACTGTCCCAAAATTACAGCGAACACAGCTGAACTTTATATATGCTGGATTTTGGGAGAGGTGTACCTTGAGAGAAAATCAAGGTATGCAAACCGAAGATCAAAATTTGACGGCTCCGAAGCAGCCTACTGTGGTGCTTCAGAAAAATGCTAGTGGCCCAAATTCTGGTTGGTCCATCTTCAAATGGAAGTAAATTAGACCTCACATTTTGCTCTAACTCATTATCGTTGGATTGCACGTGGAATGTGATCCAAGATCCCCACGGTAGTGATCACTTGCCGATCAAAATTTCGATTGCCAGTGGGTTCAATCCGTCGGAATCCGTTAACGTCGCGTACGACCTCACCCGTAATATCGACTGGACAACGTTCAAGACCGCGATAGAGGAAGCCTGGAACGTTTTTCTGTAGGAAACCTCCTTCCCCTTGGTGGGACCAGCAATGCACTGAGGTTTATCGCAAAAAGTCCGACGCGTTTAAGCTTTTCCGGAAACGTGGAACACCCGTGAATTTCGAAGCGTACTCTTCTCTTGAACGCGAACTCAAGAGCCTCATCAAAGTCAAGAAACGCGGATATTGGCGGCAATTCGTGGACGGATTATCGCGCGAAACGTCGATGAATAAGCTTTGGAACGCGGTGCGAAGGATGCGTAATCGGTCTTCGAACAACGAGAGCGAGGAGTACTCGGATCGTTGGATTCTCAAGTTCGCGCGAAAAGTATGTCCTGATTCCGTGCCGGCACAGATGATTCCTCGCGAAACGACGAATTCGGTAGACGAGACCAGCCAGCCTTTTTCAATGCTGGAACTCTCACACGCGCTCCTTTCGTGTGGTAATTCGGCTCCGGGGGCTGATAGAATCAAGTTCAACTTGTTGAAGAACCTCCCAGACGTCGCTAAGAGGCGCATGTTGAACTTGTTTTGTCAGTTTCTGGAGCTCAATATTGTTCCTGATTATTGGAGGCAAGTGAGGGTTATAGCCATTAAAAAGCCTGGAAAACCCGCTTCAGATCATAACTCGTCCCATCGCGATGTTATCGTGCATTCGAAAATTGTTGGAGAAAATGATCCTTTTTCGCTTGGGTTGAGACGATCCACCTACTCAGATACTCAATTTGGATTCCGTAGGGGCAAGGGA
Source organism: Ochlerotatus camptorhynchus (assembly GCF_037179485.1). Classification (NCBI taxonomy): domain Eukaryota; kingdom Metazoa; phylum Arthropoda; class Insecta; order Diptera; family Culicidae; genus Ochlerotatus; species Ochlerotatus camptorhynchus. Next base: position 76,675 of record NW_027040973.1, on the reverse strand, counting down.
ACGAACGACTGTCTCGCGTTGGTTTCCACAGAAATTCAGTTGGCTTTCGCTAAAAAAGAGCAAATGGCTTCTGTATTCTTGGATATCAAGGGGGCTTTTGATTCAGTTGAAGTCCTTTCAGACAAACTCCACGCTTGTGGCCTTTATCCATTAATAAATAACTTTTTGTACAATTTGCTGCCAGAGAAACATATGAGCTTTTCTCATGGAAACTCTACAACTTCTCGATTTAGTTACATGGGTCTCCCTCAGGGCTCATGTTTAAGCCCCCTTTTGTATAATTTCTACGTCAGAGAAATTGACAATTGTCTAAGTGACAACTGCACGTTGAGACAACTTGCAGATGACGGCGTAGTGTCTATGACAGGACCCAAAGGGGTCAACCTGCAAGGACCCTTACAGGATACCTTAGACAATTTGTTCAGCTATTCAGCTAGGTATCGAATTCTCCACGGAGAAAACTGAGTTGGTCGTTTTTTCTAGGAAGCATAGCCCAGCACAACCAAAGCTTCAACTTTTGGGTAAACCGATCACTCATTCTATGTCCTTCAAATATCTTGGGGTCTGGTTCGATTCAAAATGTACCAGGAGATCCTAAATTGAGTATCTGAAGCGGAAATGCCAACAAAGGATCAATTTTCTCCGAACAATTACCGGAACGTGGTGGGGAGCCCATCCGCAAGATTTTCTAACGTTGTACCGGACAACGATTTTATCGGTTTTAGAATACGGTAGTTTTTGCTTCCAGTCGGCGACTAAAACGCACATCATCAAACTGGAACGGATCCAGTATCGCTGTCTTCGTATCGCGTTAGGATGCATGCACTCGACTCATACGATGAGTCTCGAAGTGTTAGCGGGCATGTTGCCACTCTCTGATCGGTTTTCGGAATTATCCCTCAGGCTCCTCACCCGTTGTGAAATTATGAACCCACTGGTGATTGCAAACTTTGAGAAGCTTCTTGAGCTAAACCCTCAAACTCGTTTTATGTCATTGTACTACGTGTACATAACACAGGATGTCAGCCCTTCGCAGCATAATCCCTATCGTGTTTGCTTCTCCGACTTCGACAATTCTGTTCATTTTGATTTATCTATGACGCGGGAGATTCGTGGGATCCCAGAACATCATCGTTCCATGATTGTTCCGTCAATTTATGCTGCAAAGTTTGGCCAAGTTGATTCCGCAAGATCGTTGTTCACAGATGGATCATTAATAGAGGCGTCCGCTGGTTTTGGTATTTATAACGAATTTCATAGCGTCTCTCGAATGCTTCAAGCTTCCTGTTCCGTATATATTGCTGAGCTGGCGGCTATATACTATACGCTAGAAACGATCGCCTCACTTCCACCAGATCACTTTTTTATTTTTACGGATAGTCTCAGTTCTGTCGAAGCTATTCGCTCTATGAGGCCGGTAAAGCACTCCTCGTATTTTCTCATGAAAATACGAGAGCTTCTAAGTGCTATATCTTTAAGATCTTTTATCATCACCTTTGCATGGGTCACATCTCATTGCTCGATTCCGGGCAATGAGATGGCGGACTCACTTGCTAAGGTGGGCGCTATGGAAGGCAATATTTACGATCGACAAATCGCCTATTTATAAGTGTCATTTATCGTCAACAGTCACTCGTCAGCTGGCAGAATAAATGGAGCGAAGGAAGTTTGGGACGATGGCTATATTCGATCATCCCTAAGGTGTCGAAGAGTCCTTGGTTCAAGGGGTTGGATGTGGGTCGAGACTTCATTCGTATGATGTCTCGCCTCATGTCCAATCACTACTCGTTAAACGCTCACTTGTTCCGTGTTGGGCTGGGGGACAGCAATCTCTGTGAATGTGGACAAGGTTACCAGGACGCAGATCACATTATTTGGTCTTGTGCTGAGCATCGCGGAGTCAGATCTGAACTGTACGATTCCCTTCGGGCTCGAGGTAGACAACCTAATGTTCCAGTTCGAGATATTTTGGGTAGACACGATCTGGAGTTTATGAAACTTATATATGTTTTCTTTAAGAATATTGACCTTAGATTGTATGTTTGACTAACCTTGTGTTTAGTTTTTGTTTTGTTCGTGTGGGTTTTTTTAATGTTTGTTTCTGTAGTAATTGTATGATTACACTGTGGATACCAAATTGAATAGGAATAAGTTCATGTTTTAGGAATAATGAAATATTTGTATCGTAAATCATAACTCAAACCTCCTCCTCCCTCTCCCCATCCATAAAACTGTATATCTCTACTAACCTCGAGATAACCGCGAGTAATCGGCCCAGTTCCTTTAAATCTAGATTTAAGACATCAATTATGTATAACGCAAAGTTTATTCGATTGAGCCTGTACAAATAAATAAATTAATAAATAAATAAATTTACGGAGGAAACCAAAATTAATCAACTTGCCAACATAGGCTATCACATTTATTTTGGTGGCACTCTTTAAGTGATAATAAGCTGTTTTTTCTGTACGGTTATTTCGCGTGGCGTTCACAATTTGCGTGATTTTCGTATCTTACGTAATTTAGATGTTTAGCTCTAAACGGTTTTACTGACTCGAGGTCGTTCCTTAAGCGGTGTTGGTTAAGCCTTTGCCGACTGTCGGATTCAACGCGCCTACGTCTACGGAGCTTACGCAGAAGTGATACGCAATTCGGTTGAGCTTGTCAAACGCTTTTGAGATTATGTAGTATAGAATTTGTTCGGTGCTGTCGCGAAATCTTGAAATGATTGATACGTTCTTTAAATTAACTAATTTGATACAAAGCTCAGTAGTAAATAAGTAGAATATCTAGGAAGGAAACCAAAATTAATCAACTTGCCAACATAGGCTATCACATTTATTTTGGTGGCATTCTTTAAATGATAATAAGCCTTTTTTCTCGCTTCGGTTGTCTGTGCTTTCTTGTGGCTTTCGGAATTCGCGCGGTTTTCGTAACTTACATAATTTAGATATTTCGTAAGAAACGGATTTACTTATTCAATCGGTTTACTACGCGGATGTATCTACGCGCACACGTCACCGCATTGCCTCTATAACTATCTTGAAACAATACATACGGAATCCAGTGTTCAAGCGGCCAACATAGGCTAGTCCTACTGCTGTATTGTCAAAGATAGAAGCAAAATTTATTCAAATGGGTCAAGTCTTGAAAACTAAGCTGTCACGCAGCTCCAGCTTGATACTCATTAAAAAAATTGTTCATTGTAGTGCTGTTACAGGTTGTATTGGTTATCAAAAGCAACAGCAAACGCACCGAGAAATGTTAATCCAAGCAAGTTATTAACAAAAGAGAAAATCGATCACGGTTACGTCCTTATGTATGCTCACTGTTGAATTTGTAATCTGTGATAGATATGGAAGTCACTTTTTTCCCACCACAGAAACGCCCCGTGTTCTTATGACAAACTATACAGACGCACAAACGCGAACGAAATCTTTGAAAAACAGCAATATTTAGTGATTTTGTTTTGCTCAATCGGTATACAAAAGATGTACCGAGAACTTATTTCAGGGATTTATGCCTAATCGAGATCATCCCGATCAACTCCGGAGTTATTTGAGATATGGGCGTAATTGCTTTTGTAAACAAACACTTCAATCACAGATTTGTCGCGAATAAAAACTCAGCCTAGAAAACTAACAACACAATCATGTAGAGGAATGATTCCTCTGTCATTTGGAATAGTTTGTTCGCGAGATTGAGCGAAGAAATCAGCGATTGACTTATTTGCTTACAATACAAATCTCCAAGTTCTGCGGAACTACGAAATGTTGCATAAAATTGGTGCAAAATTATGCACTCCGTTTTTGTGTGTGCATTCTTTTGTAGCGTTTTGAAGTTGAATCGCTGAGGAAAACTTATTTCTGATCAATCTCAGTACCACATAAAAATATCAGCTCACACTCCACGCGTCCTAGCAAGAAGTACGGTCGACTTAGTACGCGCTCCGCTATTTTGGAAGTTTTCTTGCTATTCGCTTCATTTTAATTATCAGTTTTTTCTCGCTTAGTGTTAACTGACATAGTTCCCAGCTAAATAAATAACTAATCATCGAAAGGAAAATTGTTTTTGGGATTGGTAATTCGCCAACAATTTTGCCTGCACAATACCTGCACACGGATCATCGTCAGCATCTGCCTCTGTGTGTCAGCATCTGCCTCTGCATTTACACCGCTCATCTATCATCGTGTGTTCAGCTGAGTGCCGACCCTCACATAAGCACACACCAACGAAGATCATCCACGCTGCACGTCGCTTGGCTGCTGCTGTGTAAACGCTCGGTAGTAGTAGTATAGGATCATCAGATAAGTTTTTGTTCTTGTTTCTTTCTTTCGCCCATCAGTTAAATTTTAATTATGTGTTTCTGTGTTTGTAGTTTTTTTTTTCGTGTATTGTGTCCGAGTAATTTTGATTATCGTTTCAGTGGTAGAGCGTTTTTCGCTCCCACTAGTACGGCAAAATGGACATTTTTTCGGAAGACGAAATGAACGTTTTGTCGGAAAATGACACTACTTTGCCACGCGATGGCAAGAAGGGTCGAAAACGTACGTCATCTCAGAAGACAGATGATGCCACCCATGTTTCATCGTCTCAGTCTGGCAAAGGACAGGCGCAGAACCCCCGATCGCGAGCCTTTCCAGATGACTCGACTGGCCCATGGGTTGTCGTCTTTCAGCCCAAAAACAAACCTTTGAATGTAATGCAAATTACTAATGATTTGACGAAGCGATACTCGGCCGTGACCGAAATCACGATGGTTAGGCACAATAAAATTCGTGTCTCCGTCTCTAACCTGAAGCAGGCTAACGAGATTGCTGCCTCCCAGCTCTTCACGCTCGAGTATATTTGAGTTTATTTGACAAAAGCGAAGAGATTGGACTTTATCAAGTCAATCATGTCAGAAATCATAACAATTGTTACTCAGATTTATTATTTACGAATATGACCGATGATTTCTGCGTGATTGAGGCTCCTGCACCTCTATGGAAAAATGAAATATTTCATACTGCAATCGAATTCTCCGTATTTATACACGATAACACCACAATGTTGGATGGCGATTTGTTGGAAACCTATTTTGACTTTGGACATGCAAACTATGAGCTTATCAAGATCAATTTAAATTCTATTGACTGGCAAAGTTTTATTAGAAATTCGAGCCCAGAGCAGGCTGTAGATATGTTCTATGAAATTGTACACGATATATTAGAGACGACAGTACCGAAAAAGCTAAGGAAAAAATCAAAGAAATCTAAAACTCCAGCATGGTACAATAGGCAAAAAATTAATCTCAAAAATAGAAAACAAAAGGCTCATAAAGCCTATAAAAGAGAACAAAATAATAGTAACCTCGTAATTTATTTGAACATATGCGATCATTTGAGCTGTGGAATAAAAAAACACATACGAACGGTATAACACTCAGGTTGAAGACAACAATAAATCAGACCCAAAATCATTTTTTAACTTTGTTAGAGACAAACAGAAGTCAAATAATTATCCTTCGAAAATTTACCTAGACAACAAAACAGGAAAAACGACTAGCGAGATCAGTAACTTATTTGCTGAGTTTTTTCAGGATATTTACACAAGTCATGATGACCAAGACCGGGATTACCAGTATTTCTCATACCTTCCTGAGCCAATGTGAGATATTGTAGTTAATAATGTTACCCTCAACGAAATCTTACATTCTCTAAATACATTGGATGCATCAAAGGGTGCAGGCCCAGATGGATTGCCACGAGTATTTTTGAAAGCAGTATCGCAGGAGATAGTAAAGCCATTGTTCTGGCTGTTCAACTCTTCTCTCGAATCCGGTTTTCTACCGTCTTTGATTCCAATTTTCAAAAGTGGAAAAAAATCAGACGCAAAAAATTACCGCGGAGTTGCTATATTGTCCTGCATTCTCTAAACTCTTTGAATCTATAATAAATCAAAGTGTTTTTGCACAAGTTAAATATTTAATTACAGGCAAACAGCATGGTTTTGTTAAAGGACTTTCAACGACTACTAATCTGTTGAATTTTGTAACATTTTCTATTAACGCAATGGATAAGGGACATTATGTTGAGGCACTATATACTTACTTCAATAAAGCGTTTGATAGAGTTGATATCCCTCTTTTTCTATTCAAATTATATAAGTTAGGTTTTAGTCAACATTTATTAAAGTGGATTCAGTCATACTTGACCGGTAGGACACAAAGAGTTAGATTTGAAGGAGATTTGTAGTCAGTAGTCAATGTAACATGGGGCCTCCCTTAGCTCAGTTGGTAAAGGCGCAGCTACAAAGCAAGACCATGGTGGAGGTGGCTGGGTTCAATTCCCGGTCCGGTCTAGGAATTTTTCGGGTTGGAAAATTTCTCGACTTCCCTGGGCATAGAAGTATGATTGGACTTGCCACACAATTATACCAATGCAAAAATGGTACAGGCATCGAAAGCTCTCAATTAATAACTGTGGAAGTGCAGCTAGAACACTAAGTTGAGAGCACGCACTAAGCTAATATGCGATATGTAATAAGCTTGAAATGCGAAGAAGAAGAAGAAGAAGAAGAAGAAGTCAATGTAACATCTGGTGTGCCACAAGGTTCCCATCTTGGACCATTACTGTTTATTCTATTCGTTAATAATGTAGAGCACATATTGAATATTCAGATTGTATCAATATGCAGACGACATGAAAATTTTCCTGGAAATTCGTCAAACGTCTGATATTGTAGTATTTCAACAAGAAATTGATAACTTTTACACTTGGTGCTCAAAAAGTTTATTAAAGCTTAATGTGAAGAAATGTAATTCCATTTCATTTACAAGAAAGAAAATTATTAGACAAGAACATGTAACAATAGGACAAAACAGAGTTGAAAGGTGCAATCAAGTTAGAGATTTAGGTGTTATACTAGATTCAAAATTAAGCTTTGTTGAACATTATAATAACATTATCTACAAGGCAAGCAACATGCTAGGGTTTATTAAAAGGTTTAGCTTTCATTTCAATGATCCATACACAATCAAAACATTATATGTTGCATATGTTAGGCCCCTCCTTGAGTACTGTAGTATAGTCTGGGCTCCATATCAAGATACTTATATAAACCGCATTGAATCAGTTCAAAAACAGTTTCTATTATTTGCTCTAAGAAAGTTAGGCTGGAAGAGTATACCCTTACCATCTTATGAGTCTCGATGTATGTTGATCAATTTGGATGCCCTTGAAAAGCGAAGGCAGTTTGCAATGATAGCTTTTATAGACAATGTGTAGCACAATGAGTGAATGCCACAGAGATTTTAGTAAATCTAAACCAAAGAACAAACTATGCCAGGAACGCGCCTTTAAATAGAATGATGTCTTGTTATAATGAACATTATGAAACAATTGATTTGGCAATGAACAAAAATGTTCTTAAAAAATGTTTCTTTTCGAGGTTAGTCAGAGATTGAAAATTAAAATAGATGTTAAGTGTTTTTGTAAATTAAACTGGTACATTTGATTGACGACGAATAAATAAATAAATAAATAAATAAAGAGTTTTCATCCCAGCTCGTGATGTGGAGCTCAAAGGTGTGGTCACCGAAGCGAGTTTGACCCCCGAGTTCTTGGAGAAGCAGGCGGTTGGCCGTATTAAGAACCCTCCGCTTCCCCCGGTGAAGATACTGGATGTTCAAAAACTGGGCTCAGTATCTGTCAACGAGGGTAAAAAGAGTTTTATCCGTGTGACCTTTTCTGGATCAGGCCTTCCTCACTACACCGAGCTGGGAAAACTTCGACTACCTGTGCGTTTGTTCGTTCCCCGGGTCATGAACTGCCAAAACTGTAAGCAATTGGGATATACGGCATCCCACTGTGGCAGCAAGGCACGCTGTTCCAAATGCGGGAGAAGCATGGGGATGACACCTGCGCAGCTACCGCACCAAAATGCGTGTTCTGTAAGGGAACTCCTCATGGTCTCTCGTCGTGCCCGGTGTACAAACAACGCGGGGAAAAACTACAACACTCACTTAAGGAACGTTCCAGGCAGTCTTCTGCAGAAATGCTTAAGACGGCCACGCCATCGACCAACGACAAAAATCCCTTTTCTCTTTTGTCAGATAACGAGACTGACTCTGACTCGTGAACTTCTGAGGAGTGAACTTCTTTCCGTTTTTCTGCACGGAAACGAAAACGCATCCGTTCGAGGAAAGTTGACAATGAAGAACCCCAAATGGAAAAAAAGGAGACTTCTACTCCTCCTGGATTCCGAAGAACTGACTATACCCAGGATTTTCCACCTTTCCCGGGGACATCCAAAACCCCTGATGTCCCATTCATAAGAACAGAAGCCCCTTCTTCATCTGGGTTGTTCTCATTTGATAACATTGTGGACAATTTCCTCAAGTACCTTGATATTTTCTGATCCTCTCAAAAGCATTGTTCTGGCAATGCTTCCTTCTATGAAGACCTTCTTGAAGCAATTGACATTGAAGTGGCCCCTCCTTGCAGCAATCATTTCCTTCGATGGGTAATTTTCCAAACGAGGTCGGGGATTTGATCACTGTTCTACAGTGGAATTGTCGAAGTCTTATTCCTAAATTAGACTCGTTTAAGTTTTTAGTTCACAATAATGATTGTGATACATTTGCTCTTTGTGAAACTTGGCTCTCTTCAGATATCGATTTTCCTTTTTATGATTTTAACATTATTCGACTGGATCGTGAGGATACGCGTGGAGGGGGGGTACTTTTGGGGATCAAAAAGTGCCATTCTTTCTATAGAGTGAATCTTCCACAATTTCCAGGTATTGAAGTTGTCGCATTTATTAAAGGTAAGAACTTTTGTATTGCTTCTGTTTATATTCCTCCTAGAGCCGTTGTTAATCGAAAACAACTTTCAGATATATGTTCAGTACTTCCTGCTCCATGGTTGATTATGAGAGATTTTAATTCCCACGGTACAGGCTGGGGGGAACTGTATGATGACAACCGTTCTACTATGATATATAACCTCTGTGACAACTTCAATATGACAATTCTTAACAATGGAGAAGTAACACGTTTGGCTGGCCCAACCTCAAATGGAAGTAGATTAGACCTCACACTATGCTCTAATTCATTATCGTTGGATTGCACGTGGAATGTGATCAAGGATCAAAATTTCGATTGCCAGTGGGTTCAATCCGTCGGAATCCGTAATATCGATTGGACAACGTTCAAGACCGCGATAGAGGAAGCCATGTCGTCGGTAAAAGGGCTTCCAACGTTGGAGTAATATAACTTCCTCTCCAATCTGATCTTGGACAGCGCACTTCGAGCTCAAACTCGGCCGGTTCCTTGAACGTCTTTCCGTTGGAAACCTCCTTCCCCTTAGTGGGACCAGCAATGCACTAAGGTTTTTCTTAAAAAATCCGACGGGTTTAAGCTTTTCCGGAAACGTGGACCACCCGTACATTTCGAAGCGTACTTGTCTCTTGAACGCGAACTCAAGAGCCCCATAAAAGCTAACAAACGCGGATACTGGCGGTAATTCGTGGACGGATTATCGCGCGAAACGTTGATGAATACGCTTTGGAACGTGGCACGAAGGATGCGTAATCGGTCTTCGAACAACGAGAGTGAGGAGTACTCAGATCGTTGGATTACTAAGTTCGCGCGAAAAGTATGGGTGAATAAAATCGCGAAAAGTATGGGTGAATAAAATCGTGGGTATAATTATCACAATAAATGAATTACTTCAAATGACCGGTTATGAATCCACCACAGTATGCTTTTGGCGCTTATGTATATGGACGATCTTATGTAATACCTTGTCAGATAACAGCCTCATAATGTGTAATAACAATTATCGACAAAACTAATTAAACTTATGTAAATTTTGAATTTCGAATCGAAGCTGGCAGCACCCTCTCAGATTTCAATAAAATTTTCTGGATGTGTAGACTTTGACTAAATAAGCATGCAATATAAGTATGCAATCAGTTTTTCCAAAATTTATCTAACATTTGAGAAGGGCCAAACTTTTTCTGCCGATTTTTTTTAAATATTATGGAAAAATGAAAAGTCCATCAAAAATATGTTGTATGGATGACTTTTAGGAAATTGACCAAATTGTCGAAAAAAAAATACTGAAAAAAATTTCATTTGAGACCTACACTGAAAAAAATCGATTTTTAAAATTTAAAAACGACATAAAAAAATGGCTATGTTTGCTTTGGATGAAACTTTGCCTCAAGGTAGGTAATTATGTTTACTACCATCCGTTCATACATCGCGAGATGGGCACTTTTAAGGAAAAAAAGTTTTTCTTACAAAAATTTTTTCATGTCTGAACTGATTTTTTTTTTGATTTGCCATTTTCACACAAAACTAAACCAGTGAAGCTCAAAATCATCTCAGAACCCAATGAAGCTCCATTTAAGATTCAATTTTGTCTAATCAGCAACTTACTACATCGCAGAATCCAATGAAGCTCAATTAGCGATTCAATTTTGTCTAATCAGCACTTAAGTTCACTTTGATTAATCGAGAATTTCATATGAAAAACATGATGCATTTCTCGCCAAATCGTATTTGGAATTGGCAGCACCCTCTCAGAGTTCAAAAAAACTATTTGGACATGTAGACCTTGTCAAAAAAATATGATTCCCTTATTCTGTTGTCTACTACTGATGCAAAATTTGATAATATGTGAGAGAAAAAACACAAGATTTTTCGTATATCATGTATATATTTTCAATGTTTTAAACCTATTTTCATACATGCTATTTTTTCCTTTTTCCAATCAAGTTAAATATGTTTGGTTCATCTTCTGAATTAGAATACCTTTTTACCGCTACTTTGTCACCAGTTATAGGCACAAAACTGTGGAATTTCTGTGTGCCAGATATTGTCTTTGTGCTGTTATATAGTTCTTCGAGTTCTTCTGACATTTCGATGTACTGTTCAGTGGATATGTACTCGAAACGTAGTTTTGTGATATTTTATCTGTTTGTTCAACTGCCCAGTTATATAATTTTCGTGGAGTTGTTATGGTGTTTCCATAATCTCGAGCAAGACAAGCTCTCTTTGCCATTCGCTTGAGGGTACCACCAATGGCATCACAGGGACCTTTTCCATGAGACGTTGCAAAAAATGCCATTCTGCTTCTAATCCATGCTTAAACTGAAATCTACACAGACTAGCTAAGTTTTTTTTTTGTATTGTGATGCTGCCCCATCTGAAATAAAAGTAATTTTAGAAAAATCTATCGATTTTTTAATAAAATCTATCATTTTTGAGATAAACAACTGAACTGCAACTGTATCGTGAGTCATTACTTCTGATATGATAATGAAGCTAACATTTTCAAGTTTACTGTCTTTCTTATAATAAACTTCAAAAGAATGTATTGTTGCTTGAGAATTATTCCAGTGATATCCTTGAGCAGCGTTTTGGATAATAAATGAATAATTTTCAGAAAAATCACAAATTGCTAGAATTTCGCCTTATTTTAATGATTTTTTTTTTATTTCTTAGAAAAGATGACTGTTGTTTGTAAATAAAGTTATGAGTTATAAGTTTGTTAATTTTATCAATGAGATACGGAACAAATTCATCAACAGGCTTGATAATCGTTTCCAAATTACAACGATCAGTATTCAGCCACTTTTGAAACACAACATCTTGTTTGTCATTTGATTCTAATAGCATAGTAAGTTCCTCTTCAATATGTTCATTGGAAGCACACTTTTCGCAAGCACGGAAAAAGCAATCAGTTGTTCTAGTGGAAATATTACAAAGCATTTTTTTCTATTACTGCATCTGGTGACAAAATTCTTAAACTGTTGATCATTAATTTTATATTTTCATGAATTGTACAAATACATACATTATGTATACCAGTAGAATCAAGCAAAATGTAATGTTTTGGTCGCAATTGTGTAAATACAGTGAAACCAATATTAATATCTTTATATTTATCAACAAAAATCATGTACGCTTCTTTGAGGGACATAATTAACAGGCGTTTTTGAACGTGTTCTTTTCGTTCATTTCTAAACTCGGAAACAAAATCATTTGTTCCGGGCATAGGTCTACTAATATCATTGTCATCAAAAAAAATCCCTAACTAGTTTTTTGTATCATCGTTGATCCCATGCCCACTTATTTTGTTGGGTGTGCTTAGAATACCCTGCTCATTAACAAGGCTCTTCACCTGCCTCACCATGTACGTTGGTGCGTTGAATTCTGCTACAACTTTATTCACGGACCAAGACTTTGGCAATACTGATAATACTGTTATCTGATTTTCTGTCAGCTGTAGGGGAATTGATCTTCTCCTTAAGCTGCACAATCATTTCTTCGTATGCCTCTACTTTGCTAATGTCTGCTGTATCTAGGCCAAATATATTTCTTCGCACTGCTTGTGTAATTTCTAGAGATTTTATTGAACGATAATCCATGCTCCTCATGTTCCTCGATGAAATTGGAGATAAATTCAACGTTTCCACAAAGCCATTAAACTTCTCAACATTGTATGGGCGTTGCATATCATCTGCTGATAGAACTGACTCCAATGATGGAACCGTATCTGAAGGAAAGAAGAAGAAAAAATAATTAATAAGTGCAATTAGAAAGTTGCAGTTAAAATTTGATAGAATCATCAGGATGACTGTTCTTACCTAGCTCATCTACGGATTGATGGCCACTCATTGATGGACCTGAATCATCACTATGCTGCTGCCCACTAGTTGACGGTTGGATATTTACTTCATTTTCAACCGATCGGCGTTTTTTCATAACTGGACTTCTATTATGAGATATCACGCTACGGCATGACTCACAAATACTCATCGTTTCATCAATTTCGTGGTTATATCCCATAGAATGTATTTTTTCTACCATCGTTGACGATATGGCCCGTAACTTATTTCGGTTGCATCTCGGATTATTTATATTTGCACAACATTTCAATCCTTTGAGCCTTAATTTACTACTTTGGTCCATGATAATAATTTTACTACAACTTGTCTTCACAACTTTCGTTATCAGATTGACTGCTGTTTGTATGAAATCAACCTTAGTTTTATAGTGCTCATAGGTATAATGAAGTGGTAGGTATTTAATGTTAATGGTTTAGGTATAAATAACAGAAGGGCATATAGAATTATGATGCGATACGTTGACTTCCCAAATCGTTGTTGATTCGAAAGAAGATCTCAATTTAAATTTTATTCATACCTAACTCTTTATGGATAATTTGAGCAAAGAATTCTAAGATGCTATAGGATTATCGGATTTTGCCTCAGTAGTAGACAATATAATCAATTATATTATTTTCTAATTATATAAGCCCTTTTCATATAGAGTTCTCGATTAATCCAAGTGATTTTCATATGAAATTCTCGATTAATCAAAGTGAACTTAAGTGCTGATTAGACAAAATTGAATCGCTAATTGAGCTTCATTGGATTCTGCGATGATTTTGAGCTTCACTGGTTTAGGTTTGTGTGAAAACGGCAAATCAAAAAAAAAATCAGTTCAGACATGAAAAAGTTTTTGTAAGAAAAACTTTTTTTTCCTTAAAAGTGCCCATCTCGCGATGTATGAACGGATGGTAGTAAACATAAGTTTCATCCAAATCAAACATGGCCATTTTTTTATTAAATCGACTTTAAAATTTAAAAATCGTTTTTTTTCAGTGTAGGTCTCACATGAAATTTTTTCCAGTATTTTTTTTCGATAACTTGGACAATATTCTAAAAGTCATCGATACAACACAATTTTGTAGGAGTTGTCATTGGAAAAACTAAGTATGCAAAGTGGCATATTTAGTCAAGGTCCACACATCCAGAAAGTTTCATTGAATCTGAGAGGGTGCTGCCAGCTCCGAATACGATTTGGCGCAAAATACGTTTTTTTTTTTATTTTAGGTTCATCTGGTTGGAAACTGACAATGCACAAATCATTTGTTATATTGCAGTTACTATGAGAAAATTATACTTTTTTTTTGTTTTGCATTAAAAGTATAGTACCTTCGAGAAAAATGTGTATATTGATTTTACAAACAACTTTGTAGAACATAGTAACAAACTAGATAATGGAACAAAAGGCATTTTGAGAAGAAAAAAAAAATGTTTTCAGGGGCAAATCGAAAAAAAATGCTCCCTAACTCCAATACAATGCAATACATACACACTTAGAAAAATCCATGTAAATTTAGATGCTCTGAGAGTGACATATACAAGCGTCAATTTTGACATAGATTTGAGTCATAACAGACGTGAAATATAGCTAAATCAAACGTACTTTTCGTCGAGAAACGAACTTTTCAGCCTCGGAGCACTTAAAATTACATGACATGTTTGTTTACGTCTCATTTTTTATGTCAATGATGGATTCCGTCACGTATAAAATTAGTTATTTCTAAGTGTGTATCAAGCTGTAACACTGACAGATTCTTTTTGTCGACTTTCTCTATGCATTATCACGGCCATGTTAAGGCATTCCCAACTATTTTCACCATACATATCTATGAAAGAAGCTATTCACCCATATTCTCGTTTTCGTTCAAACCGTATTTTCCATACAAAAAAAAAGTTTTTTTGTATGGAAAATACGGTTTGAACGAAAACAAGAATATGGGTGATTATCTAGCTTCCAATACGACAAACACGGTAAGAAACGGTTCTGTACCCAAGTTATTAACGAAAGAAAGTCGATGAAGAGAATCGATCAATGTTACTTAGGACCTAATGCAATGTTCAGCTTGATATGTATACAATACAAAGCAGCTTGAAATATTTTTTCTACAACTTTGCCAGACACATCAACCTTCTATCTCGACATTATGAAATATAATTTTACATGTAGTTTTTAGGGGATTAATCACAAAACTCATTTTTTTCAAAAGATGAAGCATACCATGTCCATCAGCTTTGTAAGAGACGTCATCACTCAAAATCCACTTTTTCATGGTGCTCTTAATTAAGAGCGTGAAAATAAACTTTTAAAACACTGTGCAGCGGTGGCAGTGCGGGATGTGACGGAAGATACATGGTGAAGCTGTTCCATGCCGTCATCACTGATGAATCGATTTTATTTTTCCCTCTCCGAGTTCCGTGAATCTTCGCCTAATTCAATGCCAAGCGTAATAAACCAAGCTTGTGCAGGGATTCGGTCATTTTGACTCTCGCCAACTTTTTCAAAATGGCGTGTTCGATATGTTTCAATAAATCATAGCACGAAAACGGCTCATCTGATTGAAATGACGTCTTAAATAAACAAGGTAACTTATTGTAAATTGTAATTTTTTTGTCGCAATTTGTATGTGATTTGTGTATTGAAATATATTTTCTGGAACAACAAATATGTTTTCTGCATGAAAAACAATAAAAAGTATATGTTCAAAATTTATAGTAGTAAAAGTTGATACTCTACGATTTTTGCCAATTAGACAATTGAAAGCTTATCTAATTGGCAAAAATCGTAGAGCATCAACTTTTAACTACTATAAATTTTGAACATTATATCCACTAATACGTTTTATTGCTTTTCATGCAGAAAACATATATGTTGGTCCAGAAAATAAACATAATTTATGATATATGAAAAATGTATGCTTTTCAATATTGAAATCTTCACAGTTTTTTTTTCATTGACGATGAGAATATGTGTTTGTTTCATTGTGTTTTCTACAACCTTCTCAAACGTCATTTCGATTAGATAAGCCGTTTTCGAGCTATCCTTTATTGAAAAATATCGAATACGACATTTTTAAAAATCAGGCGGGAGTCGAAATGGGGGAATTCCAGCACAAACACGGTTCATTGCCTCTAGCGAACAATTATGCGTACTTTCATGACATTTTAAGAGGTAAATTTAAAATTTGTTTATTTTTTGATAATTGACCTGGAAATGCTCGGTGGCGATTCTCGATCTGGTTGAGGAGACTGCAGGGAAAATGATCGTTATAACTCCCGAGACCGAGAAAAACTGGGAAGAGAATGTAAGCGATGTACAGAAACAGAATCCACCTGTATTCAAGGAACAGGTATACTACTCATAATCGCATATCAGACCCATATGGATAGGAAATCAAGCAAAGATGGAACTGATAAGCGATTATGGGCAGTATATTTCTACGAGTTTTGTGGACGGAGAGTAGAAAGAAGCAACGGTTGAATGAATTGAAGAACTTGGTAGAACAGCAGTACGTATGTACGTAAGACACATAGGAGAAGTCAACCTGACACTGCTTCGAAATAGTGTTTTTTTGACGTAGGATTACGTCTTTCGGCAACATATTGGGGGTGCAATTTAAAAAAAAACCAAAATTAACCGCGGGACGAAAATAGGTCAGGTTTTGACCACATATACCACTGTCAATAGCAGATGAATTTTAATTCTAAATAAGCCAAAGAATTGGGAATTTATCTACCAATCTGCTAAATTGAACACTTTATTAATTTTCAATAGGTCACTATTGAAAAATACACAAATGTCCAAGTTTGCAATGGTGATCAAAATTATAACCGATTACCTGCAAACAGCGCATTCCCTAACACAGATTTAAAAATCGAATTCGATCCTGTCTCACTGAACGGTGCTCATTCAATCACCGTGTGTGGTGGTGTCCGGTCGTCAACGTCAGCAGCAGCAGCAGTGATTAGCGTGTGGCGTACCCCACGAAAGGCAGCCTGCAAGCAGTGAGCTGCAGAGCCCACATGAGCACCCATAGAAGGAGGAAGAAGCCGCTGGATCGAAATCAGTTTCCTCGTGAGTAGCTGTGGGTCATTTATGCCAAGCGTGTCAACCTTGCTCCAAACAATTAACAGCTCGCCAACCACACCCCAATAGCTCAGCATTACTGAACCATCACGACTAAACGGTCCTTTTCAGGACCACCACAAATTTGTTAAAGAGTATGTTTTGGATATTGTAAAGGTTATCAATCGGATGTCAGCTCCCGCAAGCAGCTAACTATCAAAACTCAATCTGGTCTATAGAAGGTGTGGAATTGTAGGCCTGAATGTATTGGTGCAATTCGTTTTTCACTAGGTTTTCATTTCGATTCGCACGATTCGTTTACTCAGTCATCCTTGTAGTGGCGTCATAATGTTTGTTTCGATCAGCATAGGAAATTAATATGAATTATAGAATTTGTGCATGTTACCAAAATTTTTGAATGATCTGCCACTAAATGTTGAGATAATTAATTGATTATTGAATATCACACTGTGTATACCATGAAAAAGCAGCCTGTTTGTGAGTTCCATATAACATACAGTTCGCCAGCCTTATCCGTGTTGAACACCCTAATAGATCAGCATTACTCAACCATCACGAGAAAACGGTCGTTTTCTGGACCATCATAAATTTGGTAAAGATTATTTTTTTTTACGTAGGATTACGTCTTTCGGCAACATATTGGGGGTCCAATTTCAGAAAATCAAATCCGACCGCATTACGAAAAGAGGTCAGGTGTTGATTACATACATATAACTCTGTCAATAGCAGATGGATTTTAATTCTAAACAAGCCAAACGATTGGAAATTTAGCTGGCAAATTGCTACAATGAACACTTTATTAATTTTCAATAAGTCACTATTCAAAAATACACAATGTCCACCTGTTGCAATGGTGATAAAAGTTATCACCGATTACCTGCAAACAGCGCATTCCCTAACACAGATTTAAAAATCGAATTCGATCCTGCCTCACTAAACGGTGCTCATTTAATCACCGTGTGTGGTGGTTGTAGTAAATAATGCAGACCGTTGAAAAATAAAATGTTTAAGACTAGAAATGTAAGCAAAACAAAAAAGGAGAATAATTGACATTTATCGTCCCAGTGCCAAAATGATGGATATTATCGATCTCATGAAAACATATGAATACTAGTGTGAAGCCGGGGGGAGCTTTATACTATAAAGCTAGCTATAAAGTTATTATATCCCGGACTAGTGTAGTTTGTGGATTAGAGGTCTGAGATGGATCTCACCGTGTGTGTGCGTGTGTGTGTTCGATAATATTCGGAGATAATAAAGGATGGTATGCTTCTGTGTGTGAGTGTTCATAGTTGATAATTAAACGAGATGATGTGAAATGGGAATATTGGTGAGTGGTTTCGCTTATGAGAGAGTGAGATGACCATATTTGATAGGAGGTTTGGGAAACACAAAAAAGGCTCGAACAAGTTATTCAGAAAACTAATTTTGATGCGGAAGGAAGTTTTTATTCAAGCGCTCCTAAAAAAAATGGACACTGAAAGCAACGTCGGTCACCACAATGGCGCAGCGATTGCTCCCAAATTGTAAGTATACGGAAATTTAATTGGAAAGAACATTTTGCAGTGAATTCTAACTTGTTATGCTGAAAATTAGTGAAAACTAGAAATGGATGTTGAGTGTGCAGATTTTATTTTATCGGTAGTTATATAAAAAAAAAAAAAAAAAGATAGAGCGAGTATTCCTTTGATGGTCGGCCATCTTGAAATTAAAAAAAAATGTATTTTCAATAAAAATTAATACGTACAAATTCAGTAGGCTCCCCATGACCTGATGGGTGGTGAGTAATCTGAAAAGAGTTGCAACTGATTTAAAATTATAATATATGCTTCAGCAGGCTCATCATGACCAAATGGGTGTTGAGTAGGCTGACAACGTTTGAAATATCAGTATGCTTACC
Source organism: Ochlerotatus camptorhynchus (assembly GCF_037179485.1). Classification (NCBI taxonomy): domain Eukaryota; kingdom Metazoa; phylum Arthropoda; class Insecta; order Diptera; family Culicidae; genus Ochlerotatus; species Ochlerotatus camptorhynchus. The sequence goes on along the minus strand of NW_027040973.1, from coordinate 58,028 downwards.
ATGACCTGTTGGATGGCAAGTAGGCTAAATAAGAAATGATGAATTAAGCAATACAGCAAATAAAACAAAATTAAAAAAAAATTCAGTAGGCTCACTATGACATGATTGGTGGTGAGTAGGCTGAAAAGACTCGTTTAGTCAATATAAAATAAAAGAATTCTTTCGACTGAAATTGTTAGAGCAGCTGGCAGCAAAAGATTGTAAACAAACCAATACTGCATATGTGTGTGTTCCTTAGAGAAAAGGGCTATAGAAAGAAGGTCGCTGCTTAGGTTGTCGAGAATACGTAAATTCCCCTACTAAATAAATGAAGTGAAATTTATTTTAGGTATTCAACACGAGAGCATTCTGGGACGAGAAAGGTTTGTGTATACACTTTGCGGGTAAAGCGCTGTCCAGACTGAGAAGTTATAACATGTCTGAACGTTCAACGTACTATAAGATATCTATTTTATACTCACCTTTGATAGCTTTGGTGAATGTTGGTGGTGATGTTTCCGCTGTTACTAACTGAATCACCTTCAAAACGCACGTAGTTTGAATTTCATTGTAGTTGTTTTTAGCTGAGCAGACGTATTCACCGGCATCTTTATTTGTCACGTTATTGATTACGATCTGTCCTATTACACCGCTGTTAAGTAGTTTTACGCGATCGTTGTAATCAATAGCTTTTTTATTTTTCTGCCATTTAATTATTGCTTGGTTGCCGTTGACAGAACAAATCATTTTAACTGTTTGGCCTTTCTGAGCTGTTATATTATGTAGTTGGCCGGCCCATGTTAATTTATTTTTTGAATCTCTGATAACATACGATTCCTCCTTGTAAGGCTCAGCAGGAGGTTCAGCCCGTGATGTACCACGGGCAGTTGCATGCTCTTGAGCTAGTTTCGCTTCCTGTTCCTGCTTTTCTAAGAGCTCTTCCTCTGTTAGAATCTTTTTATCGGCATGGTGCATACCAGGAAGATGAATGTAGTGCACCTTAGCAGTAAAATCGACTTCATGTGAAATCACTCGTTCTCCTGATGAGTTCTGTGCTATACACGTGTACAGTCCACTATCGTCTGCTGTTGGATTGTATATATTTAATTGAAATATTTCGTTACCCTCATATGAAGCACGAACTCTATTATCTAAAGTAACGGGATCTTCTCCCTTTAACCAAGTCACTTCAGGTATACACCAGCTTGGTTTGGACATAATTTGGCACTCAATTATTAGATCATTCAAGGCATGGTGGTAGTAATCTGTTAGAAAAAAAAAAATCGATAAAGGTATAATTAATATCACTTTGTGCGAATGCATCAATAAGATAGAAACATAATAAGAGTTGGTGTAAATTTTGGATTTGTCAATACATATTTTTAATGCCATGAACCATTTTATTTATTTCTACGTGATATTTCTGATATCTTTCACCTGAGCTTGATGCCATTAAGATTGAATAATTATACTTGTGTCCATGCTTGCAATTGCTCATTACAACTAAAATGCTGTTATTCGGAATTATGAAATTACTAGATATTATAACTATATGTTTTATTTGTGAGATGCAGAGAAGGAGGTAAAGTTCGTGTATGACACATTAAACCTGTCAATTCAACTTTCAGAGGGTTCCAATTAGCAATTTTATGATGCTGATTGTTCACTCATTCCGATTGCTCATTACAATTAAAATCGTTTACTGTGACTGTTTGAAAGCAAAATAGATAGGTTTTATGTATCACTAATTTTACATCCTCTACTTGCATCTTACATAAAACAATCATTATCATTGTATCTCAAAGTTTCATAATTCTAACAACAAACCTTTTAGCTGTAATGAACATTTGGAATCTTGCTTTTGTCACACCACATTCGAATCTGGCCAGGGGGGGCTGTTAATAAAAATATATTTAAATTAAAACAAAACTTGCAATATGGAATTAAACCAAAAGGTAATAGTATTGCCGCGGATACACTTGTATGACAAACTATGAACATGAGCATTATTTGTATAATAAATTATTAGCACATCCAAAAACTATACAACTGTAACCATGGATTTGCACATAATTTAATTAATAAATAATGCTCCTGCTCATTGTTTGTCATTCAAGTGTATCCGTGGCATAAATTTCAACCATGATAAATTATTTCTTAGTCACATACTTCGCGTCCGCTTTTTTTTAATGCAAGTAACAAATTAAATTTTTCGAATTTTAAAATACGTTGATAGCTTCAATTGAATAAATGAAAATGGTAATTACTTTCTGATATTAAAAAAAATGTGGTGAAAATGGTAATTACGTTCAAATTGCATGACCTTTTTTTAGTACATCATCATTTTTGTAGTTACGGATCGTAAAACTAGGTGCCGCATTACCATTTTTAGCTTTGCTTTGATTCGTCGATGGTCTCCCGCATTATATCCGCTTGCGTAGCGTTAACTTAAACTTCACTGTAAAACAATAGATTTAGCTGTCACCTTGCTGCAACGCTTCAGATCCGGATCTAATGTGAGTGACTCTTTAGAGTTAGAAATTTTTTGAAACTATTAAACTGGAATATCTCTTCAACCTATCCACATGATAATAGACACCTCCAGAGTTGCAGAACCATTTAAATTAATGCCACCAACTGAAAGCTTTCGAGCTGATTGGTTCATTAGATTGAAATGTGAGAATTGAGGTATTATTGTACTACGGAAAACTAAAAATCATAAAGATTTTAGGATTTTAGATTTTTTTTTCAATACTGAAACGTAGACATTTAAGTATTCTGATTGTGCTTATAATTCCAGTTGTATTTTAAGGAATAGTCACTGTCTTATATAAATTTATAAGGAATTCGAAAAATAGCGAAAAAATAATCAGATTTCAGATATTCGCTCTAGAAATTCAATGAAACTCGTTAGTTTGTGCTGTAAATCATAACACGAATACGACTCATCTAATCGAAATGAGTTTTAGAAAGTCTTAGAAAACAGGATGGACTTTTCAGAAAAAAATGCACACCAAAAAATAAAAAATAAATAGTCTAAAAAACTTATGATTCAAAGCTAATTAAAGCTTATCAAAGCTTATTGAAGCTTATCAAAGCTTATCAAATATACTATTTTTTTTCTGATATGCACACTTTTAAATTGATCAAAATAGTAGTAAATCTAGACCTGTGTGCCGGTCATTTAATTTAAAGCCGCCTCGACGGCGGCGGCGTAAATTAATCATAGCCCGGAGCCACTAAAGTGTACTTTTTGAATCGGTAGGCGCGACCACTTGGCAATGAAATACAATTGTAAGATAATCTAAATGATAATGGTAATGATAATGTTTGTTTTATGCACTCCAGGCGTCTCTCAGATATAGGAATTAGGGTAAAGTTGTGTGACATAATTATATTGTTGCATTGAGGATGCGACATAAAAACTAGTATTTAACTGAGTGTTTGATTACATGAGCATTTTGTGTGATCGTTGGTTCTGAATATGGACAAACAGGCAGATGAATTCTATTCCTACTCTTTACTGTAATATGCTTGGTGGCCCTGAAAAGAGTTGCCAAAGTTGGTGATGATTTAACCTCCGAAACCAAACAGAGTGCGTCTCTGTCACCAGCCATGGCCGCTTACGCTTGGCGTGTTTAGTGTAGGTGACAGCATCACGGATCTCATTTTTCAGGAACACCTTCAGCACACCTCGTAAATCAGACCGGAGATACGTCAGATACCGCCACAGCGAGCCAGACGACGGATGGTGGTTATCTCGAAGAATTTGCGTTTGGCGATGAGTGTGCAAAATATTACGCAATTCCATCCTCCCTATTCGCACGCGCCCGAGTATCGGAGGCGAATGCCACTTCGACTTGTTTCGTCTACTTACTACTCTCTGACGACTGTTCTGGGGAAGCAGCATATGCATGTAGGTAATTGGTGGATTTGTTAGTTAATTCGACGCTTTTGGAAAATGCTGGACATTTACCAGTTTTTCAATAGTTTCATGTTGAAAATCAACATTCGGAAGCATTGTTATCGATGCGTAGCCATATTTCTGATCGATTGGTGATAAAATTATTGAAGTTGGACCAGGGGCAACTTCAACGTTCAAAATCTATCTTAATTTGTTACATGTTCCATTTTCGGTTTTCACAAAGTGTACCCCCATATAGAAATCAAAGACGTAGTCCTACGTCAAAAACTCCAAGCTTGGGGCCTTTCTATACATATAAGCTTTTCTCATGGAAACTCTACAGCTTCTCGATTTAGTTACATGGGTCTTCCCTAGAGCTCATGTTTAAGCCCCTTTTTTATAATTTCTACGTCAGAGAAATTGACAATTGTCTAAGTGACAACTGCACGTTGAGACAACTTGCAGATGACGGCGTAGTGTCTATGACAGGACCCAAAGGGGTCAACCTGCAAGGACCCTTACAGGATACCTTAGACAATTTGTTCAGCTATTCAGCTAGGTATCGAATTCTCCACGGAGAAAACTGAGTTGGTTGTTTTTTCTAGGAAGCATAGCCCAACAAAACCAAAGCTTCAACTTTTGGGTAAACCGATCACTCATTCTATGTCTTTCAATTATCTTGGGGTCTGGCTCGATTCTAAATGCACCTGGAGATCCCACATTGAGTGTCTGAGACGAAAATGCCAACAAAGAATCAATTTTCTCCGAACAATTACCGGAACGTGGTGGGGAGCCCATCCGCAAGATCTTCTAACGTTGTACCGGACAACGATTTTATCGGTTTTAGAGTACGTTAGTTTCTGCTTCCAGTCCACTATGGGGATTCAGGTGGTTATTAAGAAGAAGACCGACTTCTCTCGATTCGGATTCTGTAATCTGCTATCGAAAGAAGATTATTTGATACATAAAATCCCACAAAAAGAGTTCTGAAAACCGACTCTATTACTGCGATACAGGTAATAGAGTTGGTTACTCGCCTGTTTTTGAGAAAAGCAGTCATATATTTGAAACTTAATTTCTCTAAATAGAAACAACCTAGTGCTTAGAAATAAGACGGAGCTGAAAACTTAAATCTTAAGCTTTCAAATGGTAGGTATATAATTTTTTTTTAAACAATCAGAAAAAGCATGCAATATAGACCAATAACAATTTTTTTTTTTTTTTTGCTTAAGTGTTCAATAAAACAAAGTTTGCCATTGTTTACAATCGGGACAACATCCACGATTATCTTAAGAGTACCTGCAAAAAAAAAAAATTAAAGTTGAGTATATTTGACTTAACAATTATAATTAGTGATAAATCAAATATTCGGCAGCTTGAACTCGGCTAAACATAAGGTCTGTTCCTGTACCTTTTTTTCTGCTGTTGCTATAAGATACTGTAAAATAGACTGGGAAAACCAAGATTAATAAGTCCAAAATGTTCAAAATGCGTGTTTTTAACTTACTTTATTAGGTTTTACCAGATTCTTATTTTACTGCAACATACAGCGGAAGCGTTAAAAGCATGTGCGGGAACAAAACTATTATTTACTGAAATTGTACCACACCATGTTGTACCACAGTTGAAAAGATCAGATATAATAGAGCGCTTTCCCGGCGCATGTTAGTAATTTAGCTTCCTGTACCAAAATCAACATTATTCTTTCAACTCGATATTGAGATAGGTAGAATCTGTATTATTACACTACAAAAAAATATTAGTATTTTGAGAGCCCCAGGGCAGCAAACTCAATGAATTGAAAAGGCATTTGAGTACATCTGCGGAAACTTCCGAGTGAATAAAAAAATCAATAAACCTTGACTTGTCAAAAGATAAACAATTATAACGGAATTTAAAGGAAATAAACCAACCCACTCAAAGCTCTTCATAAAGGGATTCCGTTAAGAGGTTCGACAAATTTAAAGGATTAAAATTCCGACATCTATGGGAAAAGGCTAACAGACAAAATTAGCGTTTTGAGTTTGTTAATAAAGATTTTATTGACGCGTAGTTTAACATGGAAATATTCGTGGAAATCGAACCAGAACCTTCAACTTCATCGGGACGTGGACGGCCATCAAAACAATTCGATGTATCAAGCGAGCGTAGTAAACGGCGGAAAATAAACGCGCTTTTGGTAGCAAGAAGAACTGCGTACAATCGTCGTGAAACCAGTCTTGTTAAAGTGATTGGTCACATTTTGAAGAACAGAAGAACATTTCAACAGAAACAACTTCACAGAGAATAGCATTAGAAGAATTATTGAGTGGCGTTGATGAAATTGACGATGGTTTTGTTGAAGATGCAAGTGTAGAAAATGCGTGAATAAATATAACAGCTAACAATAAATTAAAACATTTTTATTTTGCACAGTTACCGAAACACTTTACTAAGAAAAAAAAGCTTTGTGAAAGAGATGAATGCTTCCGTCAAATTTCAGAACTATATCAAAGATTTAATTGTGATTGATTAACAGTAAAAAAATGACTTTAATCAATTAAAAAATATTGGGGATCATTTTTAAAGATACTCAAGATATTTTCCCCAATTCAACGTATCGCATCGTCTCTCTTTCACTTACGAGACAATAAAAGTCACTTTGTGAGGTGACTCTCGATGCAAAGCAAATATAGAGTCTTCTCACAAGGCGTGACTTTCATTGCCTCGCAAATGACAGAAGGTCAACCTGATGTACAGAATAGGGGCGATTGCTTAAGGCCTTGATCTTGACTTGTAAAGTTCCATCATCTTTTTGGTACAGAATAGTTAGGAGGGCACCGAATACCATTCTGTGATTTACATATAACCAGAACTTCTTGAACTCATAAAGATTTTCGGGACATTGTCTACGACATAATTTAACCTTACTCAATGACCATAACTCCAGAATACTTTGGAAGCAATTAATATTTGATCACTGATACTCTACGGGGATGTCCAGAAACCACGTGGTCCATTTTTTTTATGATTTTGAACCTCTCTCCACAACGTGGTCAAACGTCCATACAAATTTCTGAAAATTTGTATGGATCGTGGTCTTTCGTCCCCCCCCACTAAATTGACTACGTGATTTCTGCATGGCCTCTAAGATGCATATTGCGTTAAACATCATTAGTAGGGACCTGATGGCATGTCAAATACGTCGAAAATTTACGAGTCAAACCACATTAATTCAAGAGGACATCTAGACCTCAACTTGACAACATTTTGTAGACCTTAAGATATCACATGACTTCAAAAACATCTTGAAGCTAACAATTCATACCCATACTATCATAAATCCAGACAAAAATGCATAAAAAGCACGCAACTATTTTTGACCACCTTCTTGACTGTGCAGTCGGCGGCTAAAACGCACATCATCAAACTGGAACGGATCCAGTATCGCTGTCTTCGTATCGTGTTAGGATGCATGCACTCGACTCATACGATGAGTCTTGAAGTGTCGGCGGGCATGTTGCCACTCTCTGATCGGTTTTAAGAATTGTCCCTCAGGCTACTAACCCGTTGTGAAATTATGAATTATGAATCACCAGTGATTGCAAACTTTGAGCAGCTTCTTGAGCTAAACCCTCAAACTCGCTTTATGTCATTGTACGACGTGTACATAACACAGGATGTCAGCCCTTTGCAGCATAATCCCTATCGTGTTTGCTTCTCCGACTTCGGAAATTCTGTTCATTTTGATTTATCCATGACACCAAAGGGATTCGCGAAATCCCAGAGCATCATCCCATGATTGCTCCGTCAATTTTCGCTGCAAAGTTTGGCCAAGTTGATTCCGCAAGATCGTTCTTCACAGATGGATCACTAATAGAGGCGTCCACTGGTTTTGGTATTTATAACGAATTTCATAGCGCCTCTCGAATGCTTCATGCTCCTTGTTCCGTATATGTTGCTGAACTGGCGGAAATACATTTGACGCTATCGCCTCACTTGCACCAGATCATTATTTAATACGAGAGCTTCTAAGTGCTCAATCTTTAAGATCTTTTGTCAATATATTTGCATGGGTCCCATCTCATTGCTCGATTCCGGGCAATGAGAAAGCGGACTCATTGCAAAGGTGGGCGCTATGGAAGGCGATATCTACGATCGACAGATCACCATCAACGAATTTTTCTTCATTTATCGTCAACAGTCGCACGCCAGCTGGTTAAATAAATGGAGTGAAGGGTGTTTGGGACGATGGCTATATTCGATCATCCCTAAGGTGTTGAAGATTCCTTGGTTCAAAGGGTTGGATGCGGGTCGAGACTCATTCGTGTTATGTTTCGCCTCATGTCCAATCACTACTCGTTAAACGCTCACTTGTTCCGTGTTGGGCTGGAAGACAGCAATCTCTGTGAATGTGGACAAGGTTACCAGGACGCAGATCACATTATTTGGTCTTGTGCTGAGCATCGTGGAGTCAGATCTGAGCTATATGATTCTCTTCGGACTCGAGGTAGACAACCTAATGTTCCAGTTCGGCATGTTTTGGCTGGACGCAATCTGGAGTTTATGAAGCTCATTTTTGTTTTCTTGAAGAATATTAACCTTAGATTGTATGTTTGACTAACCTTGTGTTTAGTTTGTATTTTGGTTGTGTGTGTTTTGTAATAATAGTGTAATTACAGTGCTGATATGAAATATTTGTATCGTAAATCATATTTCAAATTCCTTCTCCCACTCCCCATCCATGAAACTGTAAATCTCCACTAATCTCGAGATGACCGCGAGTACTCGGTTCAATTCCTTTAACTTAAGATTTTAACTTTAAATGTAAGATATTAATAATGTGTGAAACAAATGATAAATTGGCTCTGTAAAGTTTATTAATTTACTTTATTTTAGTTTATTATTTTTATTTTGCTTGGCCTGTACAAATAAATTAATTTACAAAAAATAAAAAAAATAAATGTACAAAATTTGTTTCGAAAATAAGAAATTAATTTACGGTTTACAACTTCACAGCAGTTGTGGTAATAGTTTTTCATTGCTATTGTGCATTATTGCTATATGAATTAGTTATTTGCTTGATAGGTCGTGAGGGGCTAGGACTACATTATATCCCGTAGCCCAAAATCTCCAAGCAGCTAAATTTCATCGTATCCAGGAATATGCTGCGGTTGTCAAATTCAATGTATAGCGATTGATTTTGTTACTTTGCATTTTGGTATCCATAAATCTGGTAAAAGGCCAAAGGGCTCAATGAACTAGTTTTAGAATCAAGTTCGCATCGTGCTCTCTTGCCATGTGGATCTATTTGCTGTTTGCTGAAGAAAGTGTTACTGCTACCTACTGCTACAACAAATTTAAACAGCACTTTTCAGAGCTCAATAGACCTGTACATTTTCTACCTTTTTCGACTCTTATTCCTCTTCGATCCTTGTTTGGACGCTACCGGAGGTAATCCTGCTTGGATATCGATTGGAAAAATTCCTCTTCAATCCTTCACATTCTTATAGTAATCTGCTTGGAAGTCGGTTTGAATACAAGTTGTACTGCCCCCATGGCGCCTAAGCACAAAAGAAAAGGGCAATCTCTTGATCCCCTTCTGATGAAATTAACTTGAGCAATCAATGTGATTTCCTCACTGATGATGAGAATGATCCAGGAAAAATTCTAGTAAACTTTAACGGCTTACTGCCAAGAAGGAAGAGACTCCCCCTGTTGTGATACCCACTTCCGATTTGCCAAGAAGAAAAAGATTTCCCCTATTGTGATAACCACTTCCGATTTGCATGCTCTTCGCACGGAAATTTTGAACCAAAACCTCACCCAGTGCCGTAAGTGCCAGGGATGGAGTTACGGAACAAAACATTGCGACATGCCAGCTTAACGCATGAATTGTGGTGATTCCTCGCACGCAAAGGACGATTGTCCTGTGAAAGAAGATCCTAGCAAATTTAAATGTTCAAATTGTGGTGAAAACTGCAAATACATTTTTTGGGAATGTAAGACTCGCAAAGCGATCCTGATCGCAAAGTGACAGGTAAGAAACCCTCCACTTCCCGACCAGGTACAAATTCCTCTGACGTTAACAACCGTCAGCGAGGAGCAAATTCTACATTCGTATTTGCAGGTAGAAATATCACCCCTGCTTCAAATTCTTCATCTATAGGGTGTGTGAGCCAGTAGTGGGGGTACTAAGCCAATTTATCAATTTAAAAAATAAATATACGATTTACACACAATTATTACACGTCAATCTATAGCTTTCAACCACTATTTGATAGAAAAATATTACATTGTAATAAAATTGCATAAAATTTTAGAAAGATCGTCCTCCATTAATAGGAACACTGTTGCAGTAGTTGTGGTAGTTGCTAACTCTGGTTCCTATAATAGTGGAATGCGTTGGTTTCTTATAGATTCCACTATTATAGGAACACTACCGCAACTATAGATGCAAAGGAGTGAAAATCTTAAAGAAAATTGATTATTTTCCGTCACTTTTGGGCATATTTTAAGTTTGAAATATGCAAATATGCTGTATTTTAGGATAGCTACCGATAAAAAATAATCTTATGCGGATCCTCCTCATTATTCCGGCACAACACCCATACTACAACTATAGGTACACCACTATTACTGGAACACCTAACCTACCTAATCCGCTCGCTGCTAACAATGTTCAGCGAGGAAATGGAGCTACCTATGCTGCTATTGCATCGGGGAAAAATCAAAATACTTGCTCCTAAAATGGAATTTTCACAGGAATCATTAATTGACATGATTACTGATGTGCTAAAAACTGACTACATGTTTGATGCTATTCAAACGGGAGTAAAATTTGTGAACAATATCGTCATGACTTTGAAATTCAGTAATGGATTTTAGATCATTAAATATTTTGAATTGGAATTCTCGTGCATATTGACGTTATAACTGAAACGTTCCTTAAACCTGACCACACAGCTAAAAAAGTAGTGTAAATTTCCGTTACTATGATGCACATAAATGGAGCGTCATATATCATACAAGTTTAGATTATGGATCGTGTAAATTTATGAGACATGTCATGCAATATTCCATATAGGGTAAATGTTGGCTTCGGCACCCACTGACTGTTTTCGGCAACCAAAATTTAAACGTTAATTTCACTATGTTTTCCCATCAACGCACTTCCCTGAATGTGTCCAAACGATTGTTTAGCCTTTCAGCTTCAATCTGATTATATTTGAACGATCGAGCAATCCAGTAATGCTACATTTTTCTTCAAATAAAGCATACGCACTACAAAATGGGATTGATTTCGAGTTGCCGATAATAGAACAGCTGGTTAACACGCAGTTCTAATGGGAAGGTTGTCGAAGAAAAAGAGGCTGCCGACAATAGTCACACTCACCTGAGAAGTTTGGAGCGTTGTAAAAACGCTTTCAAAACGTTTTGAAAAATTCTGTCGATTGGAATGGATAGAGAAGCAAGCAGCAGATGAATGTAAACAAACAGACACATCATATATGTGCGTGACGCTGAGAAAATGCTAGTAGAAGTGCAGACGCTGCTTAGATTGACGAGAATACGTAAATTCCCCTATTGTATGTAACTGCCCACTTTTGTTTGCAACATTTCTTGCAAGCTGCTAGTTTACGTGAAAAGGAAGTTTACATGTATGAATGTTTGCATGCATGGATGTTTACATTGCCAGTAAAATTCAGAATTTTTTGGTGTGCATAAGGTTAAAAGGGACGCAAATTATTTCATTTATCGAAATGATCGTTTCGTTGCCATCATTGTTTTGAAACCAAAGTTTATGAAACATTGGGAGTTTCTGTTGAAACAAAATTTGAACAACTTACGTTTTTAGCTGCCTATTTGCCATTCGAATGCGTAGAAAAAGAAAAGAACAAATAATTTTTTTCAAGGGTGACCTTCAGAAACTTAACCAAGTATCAATTACAACGATTCATTCCCTTTATAGGGTAGAAAAATACTCTGGCATAATCGCCCATTTTGGGCCTATCGAGCAGCAATCTTCAAATAAATCCATGATTTCAGAGTTAACAATTCAATTATGCGTTTGGTACGATACTTTAGTTAATAATCTACGGAACGAAGACAATGAGAACGCGTGATATGAAGGCTTGCACCCATTATTCCCAAAAACAAAAGAAGCGCTCCGACCGAATCAATTTTTATCTTCATCCGATAGGCCGAAGTGAATTCATTGGCGTTTCAATGGCATTTCAATACGTTAGGCCGAGTTTAGAATCCGTAAGCCGAGTTTGGCGTCAAGAAGCAGTGTTAGACTTTTGACAATATCTCAACGATTGGTTTCTCTTTATCAAATCTAACGGTGCATACGGTAAATAAATTTGGAAGCTATCAGTAATAATAACATTCCGTTTGGTGCTAAACTGCGCTAGATTATTGTTGCCATACATCAACAGGCTGGCTTAAGAAAGACTAAGTGCGGTTAGTGCTTAATAGGCCGGAAATGGGGTAGTTAACCCTACTTAGCTAATATTAAGCTTTAGTTTTTATTTTGACGATGTCAATTGTTATACTGACATGCAGGTTTAAAAAACCGATTTAAAATAGTTGAAGATGATAACTTCAAATAACAGACTAAAGTGGTAATTTTTATACGATATACGAGGAGATGAAAGTCAAGCGTGAAGTAAGTTCAAAAATGTGAAAGTTTTATAGATTCTGTTCCCGTCTTACGTAAGGACCAAATCGAAACAACGAAGTAAAAGTAGAATTTGATGAAGGCATAAACGCTTTTTCGTAGCTTTTTTGTCTCCATGATTAAAAGATCTTCGGTAGTAGAGGCTTTTTCTCGTGTAAAGGGCACCACCGTGGAGTTTGAGTTTGAATAAATCCCAGGTCCTATTATTTTAATATTATATATTGCGCATTTTGTACCAAATTAGACTCCTGTGCAAAAAATAATTGCACAGTAATATTTCCGCACGTGCCCGAAAATTTAAAAATCGACTTATTTGAAAGCAGTAACAGCTTTAGAACATTACTAGCAAGCTAAACTGTTGAATTAAAGCTCTGGAAAGCATTAAGAAGCTCCATATGTAACTTTTATGATCAGTGCGAAAATATTACTGTGTACCTATTTTTAGCGCAGGAGTCTTAATCAGGTGTGAAATCCGCAATATTCAATGATAAATATTGAGAACAGGATCAAAACACACCTTGAAGAAGGAACGTAACATCATTTGATTTTCTCTAATGTATGTTTAACGTTTATATGACATGCACATTAACCATTTTATTTTTCCTTTGCAGCACATAAAATGTCATTACCTGTTGATATATTTATTTGTATACTTGTAAATACGTAATTAATCAGATTCGGAATTTGAGTGATGAGGGAGTTTATTTTGTTCGCTAGTCCTCCGTTTGGGCTGGATTTATTAAGTTTATTTTCAGCTCTTCGATGATAGAACATTTATAGATTAATATTATAATAATTCACGTTTTTCCGCCTTCGTTCAGGAAAATACAAAAACATTGTAATGCATGATTATAATTGCTAAGCTGTTAAATGTTATAAAAAACCTCGATTTTTCTGACTATTGATTCATTATTAAAGTAAACCAATATTTTTAAATGCATTCCATATTGCGTTAAGCCATTCCATGGTACATAATAAAATGATTGTTTCAATTCCAATAAACTATTAACAGTTGAGGTTAACTTAAATCTAGCTTTTTTGTTTTTTGTAATACTTGTTTATTTTACATTCTTTATATATTATATATTGCATGACTAGGGCTTTTATTTCACATGGTTAAAATATCATTATATCATTATAACTATAATTTTCATTTATAGAAAATAGTTGTTCTGCAGATCCTGAAGGACCAGAAGGTGTATCAAATAGCATATCATACCTTTGCTATATCAAGAATTATTCATGGATATATGCTTGTATGCTCAAATAAATACCATGCAATTAAAATATTCATATAGGAGAAGTGGATGTAATGTTGGCCTAAATGCCCCTAATTTACCTAATACCTAAGTTCAGCAATCGACTAAATTTTAAATAGCGACTAAAAATATCCATTAGTACCGTCCCAATGACGCGTGCATCTAGATAAAATTGATAAACAGCAGATTTTTAGCAATGGGCCCAATCTTAGATCCCATAGGCCAACATCAAAGCCATTTCCCCAATAGCTTGAGATTAAGAAATTGTAGTTTGAGATCACCAGTTTTTACACATTGAGGATGATTGCTAGTCCCAAGCATAGTCTATTGGTAGTAATTACAGCTGATCTGGCAATAACAGAGTAGCAACCGTGGGCCGTCAATCATGCTCATGCTCATGATATTTAGCTGAGGAGATGAAAGTATAGAGTTGATATTTCCGTTAGAGTACGGCAGTGTGAAAATTGTATATGGAGAGTAGCAAGCGAGCAAGGACAAATTTGAGAAAGGTACAAATCGGGTTTATTATCTCTCTTTACCAAACTCCCCCGTCGGAGAGGGATAGTCAGGGGTGTACCCCCGGAACCACTGGCAAAAATAGATTATCACCAACTTGCTAATGTACCGACGATGTGTTTGAAACAGTTATCTCGATTTTTACCACACTCAAGTTGTTATCTGAAAGAAGGCATCCAGTCGTAGGAAATTGCATTTTTGCAAATTGGAAATTGCAGCTAATGTTACCTCTACCACGGTATGTGCATTGTGCATATATATGTGCATACTGTACATTTCATGTATACATGTATATATATGTGTACATGTATATATGTATATATATATGTGCATACTGTACATTTCAACCAATGACAGTAATTGATGGTAAGCTCCCATCTAGAGTTATGTACTTTGACTATTTGTTTGTATTTATTCTGCGTGAAGTTAACGATTTACATAATTGAAGATGCTAATTTCAAATAACAGACTAAAGTGGTTATTTTTATACGATAGATGAGGAGATGAAAGTAGAGAATATAAATTTTATGGGAGGAAGTAGGCTGTGCATTCGTACGGACGTGACGTTTGTTTTCTCTGTTGCGTTTGAAAATTTATAATTTATGTGTGATAGTTTGTTTGGTAATTGGAGCACATTCTTCGCGATTCGAAGTTCCAGTGATGACCTGTGATTCTGTTTAAATGAAATGGTGTTGTTCGATGTTTTATTTATGCTTGGGTGCTGATCCGGTCAACAACTACCATACCTGGATGCGATTGCTCGGTTCTGGATCTCCACCAAAACCGAACTTCAAGGTGTTATTTTTCACGAGCAGCTCAATTCTTGGCGCAAATGGCCAATCAACAGCAACTGAAGACCATCCATTTGAATCTTAGCGAGTGCACGTACATCTAGGGTGTGCAGAACCTAAAACCCATACGTCTCTGCAATATCCCACAGCTCGTTCTTGAAGTCACCGAACCCTCATCGTCCCATCGTTTTTCGCGATAATTTTTATTTTTCTTGATTTGTTTTCCGTCGATCTTGTTTTCTATGTTAAGCTCCAAAGCTACCGACGCCAGGAAGGCAGCACCCACACTTGGACCCTACCTATCGACCCATCAATCAACTAATGAACCGGGGACCAACCATTTCCCTTCCGATGGAAAGCGTAATCAGAGATGTTATGTCTCAGAACATCCCGGCCGCGCCGACTGGGATTGAACCCAGGCCTGCTGGGGTGAGAGGTAATCAAGCTTACCACTACACCACTGACTTGGTGCGATTATGTTGCGAGGAAGGACTTCATTCAAGTTTTTCAAGTGCCAGAAACTGTTAGCTGACAAACGTCAAATGGAAATCGGGAATTCGGTTGGAGGCATCCCTCACCATCCCTCTCCAACGGGGGAGTTTGGTAAAGAGAGATGATCAGCCCGAATTGTATCTTCCTCAAAGTTGTCCTTGCTCGCTTTCTACTCTCTATATACAGTTTTCACACTGTCGTACTCAAACGGAACTATCAACTCTATTCTTTCATCTCCTCATATATAGTATAAAAATTTAAAGTGGTAATCTGTTATTTGAAATTAGTATCTTCATCTAGGTAAATCGTAAACTTCATGCAGAAGTAATACAAACAAATAGTTAAAGTACTGTTTAAAAAACTGAATTTTCAATGCAGGAACAATGTAAAAACACTTAGAAACTATATATATCATCACAATTAACACTGGTAAGTTATTGTAGTAGCTGGAGCACCTGGTTAAAATGAAATGTAATTTATTTTGAATTTGGAACAAATAAAGAAAAAAAAAATAGTTTTAGAATTTCGATATAAAAATCAATGTTTCATTTCATTTCATGCATTTCTTTCATTCTCCTTTCACAAACGGAGCGCTCGATGGACCAGTGACTTTGGACGTGAGCCTCGTCCCAGATCACCATGGCAATTCAATAACATATGGTGGACATCAAACCGACCAAAAAAGGCGGAATCATATTAGAACTAACCAACCAAGGACGGTCTACGGAAGGAAATTGCCGGTGAAGCACGGAATGAAATACGAAGCGTTAGAGAAAAAGTCCAAGGGATTCCAAAAGAAGCAAATAACGACGGCGGAAGAGCAGAATATGGTGAGAGCTTTCCATTTATTTAAAAAATAAATAAATATCAAAATTACACTAAATACATGCCAGGGTTGAAAAGAATATTTTCGAACCTGGAAGTGTGTATGTATCACCAGTATCCATTTGATAACGGTGATGCATACATGCGGGGCTTATTGTGAGTTAAAGTAACCTCGGAATGGGCGTGACTCTCCAGACATTCTGAAATGGGTTGCTGGATCTGCAATAGAGCTATCACCTTCTAACTCCCGGACTAAAGCTGTCTACAATCCATAAATGCGACGTTGTAAAGAGAGTTCTTCCATAATGACACTGCCGGCCAGTGGGGGTTAGAGGGAATACACACACATACATACACACACAGACACTCTCTCTCTCTCACACACACACACACACACACACACACACACACACACACACACACACACACACACACACACACACACACACGCACACACACACACACACACACACACACACACACACACACTCACACACACACACACACACACACACACACACACACACACACACACACACACACACACACACACACACACACACACACACTCACACACACACGCGCACACACACACACACACACACACACACACACACACACACACACACACACACACACACACACACACACACACACACACACACACACACACACACACACACACACACACACACACACAGGTAATATGTAGTGAAAAGTTTTTGATCGTCTTCAAGTATCTTAAAAAACAAAACACTACCGTATATTTCCTGACGATCTTACAAAATAATACAATCAAGCGCAATCATCATGCTAACATCTGGGATTTGTATTATTTCATATTTCACAAAGTTGCTGTCGATTGTTATGGCGTCATCACCATCGTCTGTTGCAATGTTTACATGTTTTCCTCTACCAGCATATAGACCTTTTTGACGTTTAATCGTCTTTCTCTATCTAGCACACATGTCACTAATCTGTTTCCCTCTTGCTCGCACTCGTTCGATTTAAATGGTGCAGTAGTGTGTGCCGATTAAACGTCAAAAAGCTCTATACGTGAGGGCAAGATCTCCAAGCATTGTATAGACCAGGTTGCTTCCCAATCGTAGACAAACTTTTCATGCTAGATTTACGCGCTGGGTTTAAGAACTTTGTTTTTAAATCTGGAAGTGTGTATGCCGGTGGTACATGCGAAGCTCTTGTATGTGAAAGTAACCTTGGAATGGGTGTAAATTATTAGACGTTCTAAAATAGGTTACTGGATCCGACCCCTTTCGAATCAGCCTGGCTGAAAGTAACCTAACCTACCCTTACTGGATCTGCAATAGAGCTAACACATTCTAACTCCTGCTTTTAATAATTTCCAACTTTGATATTGCAAACAGATTTCTTCCAAAATACTAAAGTCTGTGTATAACAAGTCACGCCAAAAGTGAAGCCAAGTCTACTTATTGAATTATCAAAAAGGCTACCTATCGTGCAAAATAAACAAACATTACGATACTGTGAAAGCTCCACGAAAAGTATTACAATAAAATATAAAATATAATCGAAAAAATGATCATAAACACACAATGAGCTTTAAATTGTCATAGGAAATGCTTGGTAATAATCAGTAATGAGAATTTGTAATGTTTGTTGTTATGATAATTTGACAAAATCACTGATATAATGATTTACTACAGCCCCACAAATTTGTTAAATTGGGATTTAGTACGGGAAAAGGATTTATCTGCTTGACAGGCCGTGATTAGCGGCTAGGTCTAGTTTACATCCCGGAACCCCATCATCACGAAATGATGAACAAATTATTAAAAATATTGGTGCTATACAAAACGAACACTTTACGTTAATATTTTTTACTCGTACGTACAAAAGACATAGGCAACTGCAAAGAATGTGCATCGAAAATTCGCGAAGTGCACATCCTCAATTTATTTGACAATTGACTTTCGTCCGTTTCAAATTTAGAAGTAGATAGGGTAGAGAGCTACTTCGTCGTAATCGCCCATTTGCGTTCTATCGATCAGAAAAGATCAATAATATCAATGATTTCATCGTGCACAAAGCAATATTAGGTTTGTTCCGATGCGTTAGTTCAATAGCTACAACATAAATCCTGTTAGATCGCATTATATGAATATTTACGCTCATTGTTCCCAAAACAAAAGAAGTGCGGTAGGACGGAATTGAAATTCGTAGCACGAATTTAGAATCAAGATTAGATTTTAAACAATATCTCAACAATTTGTGACTCTATCAAATCCAACCTAACGTATGAAAAGATGAATAAATTTAGAAGTCATCTTTGATAGAAATATTCCATTTTTTGTTCAGAAAAAAGGTAAAGCGCGGAAATTGGATCAAAAACCCTATGGTTTTGCGTTCACGGCATACGTAACGAAAAATTTTTTCTCTTAGAATATAGCTCTTATCCGTCATGATAAGAGGGGGCTGAATCTGACAGTATTTGTGAGAGTTTTTATTTTTATTTTCATCTTATCATTGTATGATATAATGTTTCAAGTTTGAAAAGCTTTAAAGTTCGATACAAATTGATCAATTTAAATAGTCAAGTTTTGAACGCACCCTAGCATGTTTTTGGTACTACTGTATATGGACGATCAAATGTAAAATACTGTGGTAGCCACAGCATAGTTCTGTCAAAACTTCAGCATTTTCATTGATACATTCAATACTAGTCAACGATTAATTTCTTGATGCATATTATTGAGGAGGATATTGAATTGATTAATGTCTCTAAGCCGGGGTCCTCTCCAAATTGGGGCCCTGCTTTAGCCCACCATCGCCTTACTGTTAATACAGAATCTTGGGTTTAAAAACTCTGAAAAATCTGTAGAAATACAGATTTATCTGTAGTTTTGGTAACCATGGCTACCAGCAGTCATGAAAATTTCGGTTCGTGTTCGGGTTTACAGCAAACATCTTAAAGCTCAAACTCACCACAGTTTGGTGAGAATTTTAGCTGCTGAGTTTTGTTTGCATTATATCAGAGCAACCGTATCACAGCTTGTAATATCATACGCTATACTTCAATGCACTACTGCGTCCATAGAGCTTGAAAAGGAACTATTTTGTTTATTATACTTTGACGAGTACTTTGTGAAAATTTCATCACAATTGATCAAGGTGTTTCACTTATAGACCATGGAACATGAAATAAGACTATTTTTTTTTAAATCCAGGCTTTCAACCCGGTTTTCAGCAATCACGCAGAGATTGTCAGTTTCTTATGGAATTTTTCGGTAGAGTGAAAATGGGTGATTACACATATAAATACTTAAACCAATTTCTGAACGATTGTAAGTTGTTTTATAAAAATCCGTTGAGAACACTAAAACAACATCAGGCACATAGGTAAGCAACAGTGCTACCTAAGCGGCAGAATACTTAACTAAAATAATGTCACCAAACCAAGGCTGAGTACTTAAGAATTAACTTTGCAAAAGACAATACGCGTCTATAATGGAACGGCGCGAATTAATTAATTTTTTGTTTCGAAATGGTATTTCTTTGACCGCTGTTACCTAGGGATGTTTAGCAAGTACAACACTTATCATTCATATACATGAAATGAAAAAATATAAAATAAACTTTTGATGTTATATTCAACTGAAACAAAATTTATATGTTACGCCGTTTTCAAAATTTACACCATTAAAATGACCGCCATAGTGGAACCAGGAACCGACACCAGCTACACTTCACATGTATTGAAGCGGCAAAAATGTTACGGGGCTGGTATCTCCATAACTCGACATTTCTACAAGTATATACCTCCTTTGGTTAGAGGGACCCCCTTCTGGGGCCCCATCCTCCTTCCCGGGACCTCCCTCGGAGATCCACAGAGACGAGCCAGCCAATGCACAATGGGGAAAAATGGGCGGAAAAATACATTTAATTGTGTGTCACTGAAATTCACTGGATCAAAATTTTAGTTCGTATCATTTCTGTAGATAAACAACTTGCGGAATTGAATGGAAATGGTTTTATCCTGGGGAGAATGAGTTTTTTTTGTATTTTCATCCTAAAAGAAATCCTTTGAGAATAAAACAGCAAAAAACTCAAACTTCCTGTTTCCTCTCCAGGATGAATCCATTTCCATTCGATTTCGCAAGTTGTTTACATACATAAATGGTATGAACCATATTTTTAAATTAGCGAGTTTCGGAAATGCAACAAAATAAAAAGTAGTTTTTCGTCCATTTTCCACATTGTGTAATGGCTGAAAGTCTCTTTAATAAAGTAACCTAAACTAACCATCCTTTGGTCGATGTTCTATAGTACTATTGCTATTTTGATTCTATAGGGTAAGTGTATCCGATTAGGCAAAAGTGCACCAAATTTTGGCCTTAGGGCCTAAACAAAATTTGAAATAAATTTACATGGTTTTATTTGCGTAGGCTTAAGGCAAAACATATCTGCCGTTATACGCATAACTGCCCCATGTTCTATGCAATATTTATACACCGTGGGACTCTTATGCGTATAACGGCAGATATGTTCTATGTGAAATTTATGATAGGGCCAATTAGAGCACCGCTAGGGCCAAAAACTGTACCACTTACCCTAGCTTGATATGTAAAAGGTAGAGCTTATGAATTCTTTGATTCTGATGTTACAGTCAAATAAAGTTTTAAAATTTAAATGAAAGGCAGTCATATTGAGTATCCAGGCCACATCCAATCATCTCCTCGGAGAAATTGCCCATACGAGAACCTATCATGAGACAAATCAAATCAGTTGCTCAGGGCGATAGTGATCAGCCAGCTCTATTTTATCAAGCATAAGAGATACAGATTTTAGTTATTAACAAAAGTTGTAGTTTATATCAAAAGCTACAAAAGTTTCATATATCATTTGATGGTATTCTGTTGATGAAAAAGTTAGAGGCAAATGAATGTAAATGAATGCACGAAATGAATGTAAATGATTTTCCATCCCTGCCACTCGAACTTTGCCGTGGAAGCATTTTTCACTATATATTTTTTTCTAGAACCTCGAGAATATATTACTTTATTTACTCTAGGGTAGAAAACTCTGGAATATCTTGCATCATTTTCTTAAAATCGGTAAGTTAGCAATTATCCAAGTTTTATTGTCAACGGGTTCAGGGGCATTCTGAGCTGAGTCTGCTTTAAATCATTTAACCTTAAAACGGTATCAAACTGTGAACAATCCTTTTCTCTTAACCTCATATGTCTCAACTTCGTCTGCCCTCAACTTAAATTAATTTGAATTAAGGTGCACACCATTTTCGCATTCGACAAACCAAAATGATCCCAAACTGATCCCCTCTCATCCTATGCGTATGGTATTTATATTGAAATGTGTTTGTACTGATTAGGCTAGGGAAGGTTAAAGATTAATAGTAAATTTAAGTACTTCCAACATTCAGTACGTTAAAAAAAAGTACTTATTGCAATTTCCTTGAGTTTTGGTAAAATGAGAATAGATTGGGTTTTTTTTGATCAATGATTAGATTTGAAATACCTCTTATTTTGATGATTGTAGGAAGTTCCACTCGATCTCTAGGATCTTCGTATAATTTTACCCTAGCAGAGGAGCTGACTTCACCACCTCTATTTTTCGCAATGATGGTGTAGACTCCTTCATCTGATTTTTGTACATCTTTTAATATTAGTGTATATAATCCATCAACTACCGTTGTTTGTAGTTTCGATGTTCTCTCAACTAACTGATCATTTTTTAACCATTTGCATGTGGTTTCCAGGCCTTCTACTGAACACTGCAGTTTGATTTCTGACCCGTAAGGACCTGCTCGGTCGGTTAGGTTAGTTAGAAAAATAGGAATTCGTTTTGCTAGTCGAGCTCTTCTGAATTCCTCATCTTTCTCTTTTTCCGTGAGCTCTGGAGTTATCTCTTCAGGTGGCTTGTAAAACCATGCGGTAGGATCGTCACCATCTGGATTATAAGCACGCCATAGCGAAGGGTCAACTAATTCTTCATACGATTCATCTGATGAAGATTCTGTCTCTTCTTCTTCTTCTTCTTCTTCTTCT
This sequence comes from Ochlerotatus camptorhynchus, assembly GCF_037179485.1. Lineage (NCBI taxonomy): Eukaryota > Metazoa > Arthropoda > Insecta > Diptera > Culicidae > Ochlerotatus > Ochlerotatus camptorhynchus. Next base: position 35,556 of record NW_027040973.1, on the reverse strand, counting down.
TCGTCTTCCTCTTCGTCTTCTTCTTCTTCTTCATCTTCTTCTGAAGTTTTATCAATGGGCACATCTTCTAATAGGGAATTTTCGTTTATGGTATGTTTTTGATCAATTACTTCAATTACACTTTCGACTTTGCTTTCTTCTATTACAGCTTCATTGGTATTTTGTGTTTCAGTACTTTCTGTTGAATGCTGATCTTCGGTAGCGCTTATCAAATATATTTTGTTCTCCTCTTCTTTCGCCACTTCTGGTTGCTGTGCTTCCTCTAGAACCTCATCTAAAATTAATGGCGTGATCACAACTTCAGGTTTTTCATCTTCTTCTTCAACCACAACTATTTCAATAGTCTGCTGAGTAGAAATATCTTCACAAACAGCTGCATCTATTACACATCCTGGTGAGAAAAATAATGACACATACTCGTCAACCTTTGTTATTCCTCCAGATACATCCATAATGAGGGCTTTATCAATAATAGCTTTAGATGATGCCAATTGAACGTCACGGTTTTCTCCAATTTCAAATGGTGACTTTTCTCGAACAAACATCATTTCTTTTCTCAAGGGATCCCCTGCTTTTAAACGTGAAATTGATACCGATCGAGAGCTGCGTTCACGCGATGGTTCCCTAGATATAATCTCATGTTCTCCAACGTTGGAATCTGGTTGTTCGGTAATTACTACTTCAGGCACAACTGACGGTGTCCGATCGTTTCTTTTACTATTTTGCACCATGTTGCTGACGAAAATGTTAGTGATACGGTTTAGATGCAAGTTACGACTGGCATTGGCCGTGAAGAAACCCGCGATTTATAATGTGTGGTAGACTCTGCCAATGAATGAATAGCTGGCTATTTATAAGCAATTTCAAAATAGATTCGGATGAGATCGGTCGGTATATTTACATATAGAACAAAACAAATGGATAATGCCATTGTCATGTTGTGTTACTTCCAGTGATAACCATTGATATTAATTCCATGATTTGTAACAAAAACAAATTGCAACGGCTCACTCAATACCCTGTAAACTTCGAAAAAATCATATAAATTTAGGTGCAGGTGACATAAACGAGCGACATTTGACATCAAATTGAGTCATAACAGACATGCAATTCAGCTCAATCAATGGTACTCTTCGTGGAGTAACGAACATTTCAGTTTCGGAGTAATAAAATTTACCTGACATGTTTATTTTCGTCTCATTCCATATGTCAAAGATGGATTCTATCACGTGTAAAGCTAGTTATTTCTAAGTGTGTAAATGACTGTTGCAAGTAAACTTCAGTTAGATTTGAATCCAAAAAATAAAGCCGTTTACATGTGACTGTAAAATAAACCAGCTTCCTACAATTGGAAGACTGTTTAAAAAACTATTTCTGACAGAAACAAGTGGGACTACTTAACAGATAGTTCAATTTGTTTCAATTATGTTCGTTGGTTAATTTGATTACATCAGCATTAAATTTACAAAAACAAAATCAAATGTCCGTAATTCTTCGAACAACGAGAGCGAGGAGTACTCAGATCGTTGGATTCTCAAGTTCGCGCGAAAAGTATGTCCTGATTCCGTGCTGGCACGGATGATTCCTCGTGAAACGACGAATTCGGTAGACGAGATCAGTCAGCCTTTTTCAATGCTGGAGCTCTCACTCGCGCTCCTTTCATGTGGCAATTCGGCTCCGGGGGCTGATAGAATCAAGTTCAATTTGTTGAAGAACCTCCCAGACGTCGCTAAGAGGTGCATGTTGAACTTGTTTTGTCAGTTCCTAGAGCTCAATATTGTTCCGGATGATTGGAGGCAAGTGAGGGTGATAGCCATTAAAAAGCCTGGAAAACCCGCGTCAGATCATAACTCGTATCGTCCCATCGCGATGTTATCGTGCATTCGAAAATTGTTGTAGAAAATGATCCTTGTTCGCTTGGACAAATGGGTTGAGACGAACCACATACTCTCAGATACTCAATTTGGTTTCTGTAGGGGCAAGGGAACGAACGACTGTCTCGCGTTGCTTTCCACAGAAATTCAGTTGGCTTTTGCTAAAAAAGAGCAAATGGCTTCTGTGTTCTTGGATATTAAGGGGGCTTTTGATTCAGTATCGGTTGAAGTCCTTTCAGACAAACTCCACGCATGTGGCCTTTCTCCACTAATTAATAACTTTTTGTACAATTTGCTGTCACAGAAACATATGAGCTTTTCTCATGGAAACTCTACAGCTTCTCGATTTAGTTACATGGGTCTCCCCCAGGGCTCATGTTTAAGCCCCCTTTTGTATAATTTCTACGTCAGAGAAATTGACAATTGTCTAAGTGACAACTGCACGCTGAGACAACTTGCAGATGACGGAGTAGTGTCTATGACAGGGCCCAGAGAGGCCGACCTGCAAGAACCCTTACAGGATACCTTAGACAATTTGTCTACTTGGGCTATTCAGCTAGGTATCGAATTCTCCACGGAGAAAACTGAGTTGGTCGTTTTTTCTAGGAAGCATAGCCCAGCACAACCGAAGCTTCAACTTTTGGGTAGGCCGATCACTCATTCCATGTCTTTCAAATATCTTGGGGTCTGGTTCGATTACAAATGCACCTGGAGATCCCACATTGAGTATCTGAGACGAAAATGCCAACAAAGGATCAATTTTCTTCGAACAATTACCGGAACGTGGTGGGGAGCCCATCCGCAAGATCTTCTAACGTTGTACAGGACAACGATTTTATCGGTTTTAGAGTACGGTAGTTTTTGCTTCCAGTCGGCGGCTAAAACGCACATCATGAAACTGGAACGGATCCAGTATCGCTGTCTTCGTATCGCGTTAGGATGCATGCACTCGACTCATACGATGAGTCTCGAAGTGTTAGCGGGCATGTTGCCACTCTCTGATCGGTTTTCGGAATTATCCCTCAGGCTCCTCACCCGTTGTGAAATTATGAACCCACTGGTGATTGCAAACTTTGAGAAGCTTCTTGAGCTAAACCCTCAAACTCGTTTTATGTCATTATACTACGTGTACATAACACAGGATGTCAGCCCTTCACAGCATAATCCTCATCGTGTATGCTTCTCCGACTTCGGCAATTCAGTTAGTTTTGATTTATCTATGACGCGGGAGATTCGTGGGATCCCAGAACATCATCGTTCCATGATTGTTCCGTCAATTTACGCTGCAAAGTCGTATATGTTGCTGAGCTGGCGGCAATACATTATACGCTTGAAACGATCGCCTCACTTGCACCAGATCATTGTTTTATTTTTACGGATAGTCTCAGTTCTGTCGAGGCTATTCGCTCTATGAGGCCGGTAAAGCTCTTCTCGTATTTTCTCATGAAAATACGAGAGCTTTTAAGTGCTTTATCTTTAAGATCTTTTGTCATCACCTTTGAATGGGTCCCATCTTATTGCTCGATTCCGGGCAATGAGATGGCTGACTCACTTGCTAAGGTGGGCGCTATGGAAGGCGATATTTACGATCGACAAATCGCCTACGATGAATGTTTCTTCATTTATCGTCAACAGTCACTCGTCAGCTGGCAGAATAAGTGGAGGGAAGGGAGTTTGGGACGATGGCTATATTCGATCATCCCTAAGGTGTCGAAGAGTTCTTGGTTCAAGGGGTTGGATGTGGGTCGAGACTTCATTCGTATGATGTCTCGCCTCATGTCCAATCACTACTCGTTAAACGCTCACTTGTTCCGTGTTGGGCTGGGGGACAGCAATCTCTGTGAATGTGGACAAGGTTACCAGGACGCAGATCACATTATTTGGTCTTGTGCTGAGCATCGCGGAGTGAGATCTGAACTGTACGACTCCCTTCGGGCTCGAGGTAGACAACCTAATGTTCCAGTTCGGGATATTTTGGCTAGACGCGATCTGGAGTTTATGAAACTCATATATGTTTACTTTAAGAATATTAACATTAGATTGTAAGTTTTATTAACCTTGTGTTTAGTTTGTATTTTGTACGTGTGGGTTTTTTTTATGTTTGTTTTCAAGATGAATAGAAATTAGTTCATGTTTAAGGATTAATTAAATATTTGTATCGTAAACCACATTTCAAACCTCCCTCTCCCTTTTCCCATAAAAAAAAATGTAAATCTCCACTAACTGCGAGTATCCGGTCCAGCTCCTTTAACTTTAAATATAAGACATCAATAATGTATAACGAAAATGATAACTCGGCTCTGTAAAGTTTATTCGATTGAGCCTGTACAAATAAAGTAATTAATAAATAATAAAAAATGTCCGTAATCAATGTAAAATTCGTCTAAGTTCTTTCCTACACGCAAAAAAATTTCTATTACATCCTTTGTTGGATTTATTACATCCTTTGCATATGTTTCATTCAACAAATGGCAGTTCTTGTAATGGACTACAACATACAAGCATATTTTTGAACAAAACCTTCAAGAGATCGTTTTCTAGACACAATTCATTTGTGGAAACTAACTTTGTTTGAAAAACAAGCTATCATAAAAAATACAAAATTAATTTTAAAAACTTCCATCGACCACATTACAGAATCTGTTCCTGTCGTGAAACATTGCAAATTCTGCATACTGTTCAAATCTGTAATAGAAGCTTAAATTTCCCAATTGGGTGTATCTTCAAAATATCAGAGGCTACTTTACAAAAGAATACCAACAAGCGAAAACATCCTACAAACATAGTTAGGATTTGTTTAACTTCATATTTCACAAAGTTGCTTTTAAGTGTTATGACGTCGTCACCATCGTCTCTTGCAATTTTTACATTTTTCTTGGTAAAGGGCTAGATCTCCACAACTTGTATATGCCAGTCCACCGAGACGGATGATTCCTTTTTCATCGAGGAAGGGACGCAGCATTCTCAGAGATGATTTCCTGGATACAGATCGATTTCGAGCTAACTCTTTGTACTCCTCAGCGAACATTTTCTGCTGCGCAATCTTCGTGATGACTTCCTTAGCATGTTCCAGCTCTGTTACTGAAGCGAACCGGTGCGGATGATTATTGGGATTTCCTCGGCAACGATTTTTGAAACGAAGAAGTAAAGCTGCAATCCGTAGTAGCCGCCAAAAAGATGAATATCGATGGAACAAGAAATGATGGTTCAACGTTTTCTGTCCTACAAGAACTGTTTTCCGGCGTTCCAGCAAATCCTCAGATGGAGTATCGTTAAGATGTTTAGGCCAGCTTTCTTCTCCTAATAACAGCCATGGGGATCCACACCGCCAAATGATGTTGGTGACGAATTCTTTGTGAAGCATTCCTCGTGAGACGTGGTCCGCCGGATTGTTGATTCCGTTTACGTGATTCCAGCTGTGGACGTGAGTTAACAACTGGATCTCCGATGTACGATTTCCAATGTAGGTCTGCCATGTATTGGGTGGGGCTTGTATCCAGTGCAGAGTTACCGTAGAGTCGGACCAGAAACTGCTAGGAATCCCTTCCATCCCCAGCGCTGCTGACACCCGGGCATACAGCTTCGCCCCCAAAAGTGTAGCACAAAGCTCTAACCGTGGAAGACTAATCCGCTTGAGTGGTGCAACCCGTGATTTTGCCGCGATGAGTTCGACGTTGATATGCCCTTCCTTACTAGTGGATCGTGCGTAGATGCATGCACCATATCCAGCTTCTGAAGCATCAGTAAAGATGTGGAATTGCACTGTCGATGAAACTGGTAAGAAAGGGTACCGGGAAACCTTGTAACCACCGAGAAGTAGTAGCTGCTCTGGAAATTCCTTCCATTTGACCATGATGTCTTCAGATACTTGATCGTCCCATCCTGCATTCACTATCCAAAGTTACTGCATCCGAATCTTGGCCCATGCTACGACCGGAGACATCAATCCAAGTGGGTCATAGAGCTTTGCAATCGCCGAAAAGATCTTCCGCTTTGTCCAACAACCGTCGTTGATAGGTGGCTGAACTTTGATGCAAAACTGGTCTGGTTCTATCTCCCATCCCACTCCGAGTGTTTTGATTTTTTGCGGTTCGTCGAAATGCAGCTTTGATTCCATTCCCCGCAAATCGGTTGGCATGTTGTGTAGTACTTCCACTCGGTTTGAGCACCATTTTCGAAGTTCAAGACCTCCTTCTTCTATCATAGCTTGTACATCCCTTTGTAGTTTGATGGCTTCTTCCACAGACTCGGCTCCAGAGAGAAAATCGTCCATATAGAAATCTTCTTGCACAAGCGCTGGCAGCAAGCTTGTATTTGTTTTCTAAGTCTTGAGCCAACTGCTTCAACACCCACGAAGCGAGGAACGACGATGGAGCTAAACCGTAGGTGACAGTCTGCAGCTCATACACTTGAAGTGGTTCCGAAGCATTGAATCTCCATAATATCCGCTGAAGTGGAGTGTCGTCCTCATGAACCCGAATCTGGCGGTACATTTTTGCGACATCAGCGACTAGAGCAACAGGGAATTTCTAACAGTTCATCCTGAATATTGGGCCCAGATAGCAGAGCATCGTTGAGCAAAAACTTCGTGGATATTTTCGCCGACCCATCGAAGACAACCCGTACCTTTGTGGTCGAGCTAGATTCCTTAAAACAGATGATGCGGAAGATAACAGACTGTTTTGTCTTCATCCAACCGATCGTCATTGGCCATACCGATGCATTTCATGTGCCCTAGGTCCAAATACTCTTGCATAAAATCCACGTTCCACCTTCGCTACATGGCAAGTGATGTTCGTCGCTTCATCCATGGATTTCGCTTCGCCTGTAGCTACCCATCTGAACATCGTACTGGCAAATACTGGAAGCGTACTGTCGAAATTGCGAACTTGAAGCCGGAAACTTCATAAGCTGTGTGACTACGTGATCGTCCTTTACCAGAAATTTCCACTTTCCTGTCCCGCCTTGGTAACCGGAGATTTTCAGTTTTTTTTTCTTTTTTTTTTTTTTTAATTCTTTATTTAAGAGATTTTTAGCCTTAGGCTAGTTCATCTCTAAGAAGATTTTCAGTCATTATGAAGAGCTTTGAGTGGGTTGGTTCATTTTCTTGAAATTCCGTTATAATTGCTTATCTTTTGACAGATACGCGTATTTCGTCTACTACTTGCAGACTTCATCAGTGCCAAAACCATTGATTTCAAAGTTTAGAAGTTTTGGCCTAGATTTAGTATTCAGCAGCAGGACAAATCAGCTGAAGTCACTGTTAAGATCAACAAAAGATTCAATGAATGTCTTAGGGAAAGCCGGAGTCTACAAAATCTCTTGTCCAGATTGCAATAAAATCTACATTGGTCAGACGAAAAGGACTTTGGAAACAAGGTTTAAGGAACACATCGCAGAGGTAAAAAAGGCTAACAAAGATATGGATAAAGGACTTCATTATGAATTTAAATCCAAGGTTGCAGAACATATCGTTACAAAGGGGCACAATTTGACTAAGGATAACATAAATATCCTGCGGACTGTATCTTCGCCTTGGAAACTAGACGTAGCTGAAAGTTTAGAAATAATAACATAATCCATCAACATTGCTTAATAGAGATCAAGGAAACGGATACTCGAGACTCTTTAGCATGCTACCTAAAACAACACATCGTAGCATTACCTGTTGGAGACTGAATTTAGGTACCTGGTTAGGTCAATTTTGACATGGCAGTGGATACCTGCTGATTTTTAGTACCTATTCATTAGTATATAACTCGTAGATAAAAGATGGATTCTTCAGTGGTGCTGAGTACTTGGCACTGATGAAGTCTGCAAGTAGTAGACGAAATACGCGTATCTGTCAAAAGATAAGCAATTATAACGGAATTTAAAGGAAATAAACCAACCCACTCAAAGCTCTTCATAAAGGGATTGCGTTAAGAGGTTCGACAAATTTAAAGGATTCAGACATTAGGTTAGCTTGCGATCCAGAAGTGCCCTTGTGAGATTAATCCTTCCCCAAATATCCTTGACGTTCAGCAGAACCGTTTGCAGAAACACGTGCGATTTTGGCTGTCCCATCGCCAGGTTAATTGTAATTGATGCCACCGAACTAGTAACCTAACCACCAGAGTTCGAAGCACCACCCGATGTTGATGGAACAGGTGAATCCTCATTGTCATTCACTCCTGGAGTAGGAGCAGAACCAGGAAAACCAGGGTGGAGCAGTGAATGATGTTTTTTGAAATTTGGAAGGACAATCTCGAGCCAAATGATTTCTTCCTAGACAGTTACTACAGAGCCGTTTGGAGTTGGTAAGCTGCAGCCTCCTGTCAATCGGAAGTTTAGCGAAAGTTGGCACCCGTTGATCCAGTGTTTATCGCTACATGCGAAGCAATCCGATAGAACCCTTTCGGACGCCGAGTTGACCGAAACCTTCGATAGACGAGATTTGAAATTATTGTTGGTCGATGAACCAATAGGAGCGCAGATATGTTCATCCACAGAAACTGCATCCAAAACACGAGTTTGCTTCTTAAGAAACAAGACCAGCGGCGAAAATGATGGTTCCTCTTCAGACGTTACATTCTCCTCCCACCTTCTGAGTCACCTCGTTGAGCCTCGAGACCATTAAGTGAACTAGCATCGCTCCCCAACCGTTCGACTTCTCTCCTAGTTGGTCCAGAATTTTAGTGTTCCTTTCGAAACAATCGATGAGATCGTGCAATGTTGCCGCTGATTCCTTCTTCATTCTTAGACACTCAAACAACGTATTCAAATGCCGCTTCTTGAGAAGGTAGTTGTTGGAGAACCGTGAGACCAAACCATCCCAAGCAACCATATAGTTAGCCTCGCTCATCGAATAGGAATCAATCAGCTTCAAAGCATCACCCTTGAGTGAAGCGCGAAAGTAGTGGAACTTCTGTATGTTGTTCAACTATGTAGAGGAATCGATCAAGGCAACAAACGTATCGTGGAATGGCAGCCAATTTTGGAAATTACCATCGAACTCAGGTAGATTGATTTGAGGAAGTCGCACGGAAGCTTGCACATGAGAGGTGTTAATAGGAACTGTGTTTTGTGTTGCATGCTGTTGTGGTAATTTACTCGCAAATCCTGCTCTTACCTCAAAGTACTTGTCCTCGAATTCTGCCCTCAGCTGCTGGTGCTCCTTCATGTTCTCCTCGTTTTCATCCATGCCCTCAATATCAAGTTCCTCGAATTCAGTCCACTTCGCTTCAAGTTTCTCCAGACGTATCTTGACTTGTTGCTCGTCGAACTCCTCGGTGTTGTTCAGGAAGTTTTCCGAGCGGATCACAAAGTCTGCAGTGCTGCGTAACAGGGTCTTGAGTTTCTTCGACATGTCGTGGACGAAGAAGGATATCCAGGAGCCGCTAAACTTGAATCGATGACGTCACGATGGAGAAATCCAAATATAGGCACGTTCTATAAAGTCGACAAGAGCAGCACCTTCCAACCAAGAATACAATTTTTTGGACAGGAACTCACCTGGTGAGCCTGTCAATTAGGCCTTTAGTTTAATTATAACCGCTCCAATATGCTTGACTCGTTGATCAGTTCCGAACCTTTCACGATAGTATCCAATGTCCAATAATTTGCTCCCAAATGCACATGAACAATTCGTGCGTAGTTTTGATCGTAATAGCCACCGGAAACTGCGCCGAAATAGTAAGAGACCAGGAACGATAAATGACCAGGTAGATACGAAATTTGAAAATATTAAGTTGGACAGGTCCTTACCTTGTAGGCCTATCTAATAAGCCTTGTATTTTCACTTTATCTCTCCTGCATCCAATCTCCACAAAAACGGTGAGGGCGTGAAATCCATACGTGTACGCGTAAATCGTGATGGCAGCGCCCAATGATTTAGCGTGGTCGCGACTTCGATGGCGGTTGGTCCTTTTGTACGATGGTCCTTTTGTACGATACCACAATGGTGTCTTAGCGTCGGTACGTCCCTTAGAACACTATCCTGGTCACGGCACCAATTTATAATCATAAAACACGGCGAGCAAGTAACGCCGTATTTTATGATTATAAATTGTGTAAAGGGTGTTACGGTCAAAATTAGGTCGACTTAATCTTGACGTAAATGTCGGGAAGGTGCATACAAAATAAAAAGAAGCGTACCTAGGTGCGAGCTCTGGGGAACCGTTATATAAATTGACTTAGATGTTTTCTCGTTGACATAAACCAGGTGAGAGCAGCATCAGATGATGCCCCTAATATGAGCCCATACATATATTCAGCAATCGACTAAATTTTCAATAGCAACCAAAAATATCCATTGGTACCGTCCTAATGACGCGTTCATCTAGATTGATTAATTTAAATATATTTTAAATTTGATAAATAGCAGATTTTTAGGGATGGTCCCAATCTTGGATTCATAGGCCAACATTAGAGCCATTTCCCTTATATCATCAGAATTATTACCTTCCTTTTTAATCAATTTTGATGGAAAGCTGCACATTTACAGTTATAATCTGAGAGCTTTCTATGCCAACCTGGTGTCTGTAATACCGTGCCTCAACTGACTAGTAAAAATTGATCAATTTTACAACCTCCACTGCTCTTTTGCTTGTATTGAGGTCCCTAATTGCGATTTGGATTGACGAGAGCATTTTACAGTTGAATGGTTTTTGGTAGAAAGCAGAGCGTTAAAAAATAATGATTAATGATTAATGGTTAATCATTAGCATTTAGCAAAAATGTAAAGACACTTAAGATCAATAATTAACAATTAATATTTTAAATGTTCATAACTATAAATGTTGGAAAAATGAGTAATCATTAAACATTCAACGCTCTGGTGGAAAGTACTCATTTGATTGTGAATAATTCACGTATTCCTTAATATTATTTAAATAGCCCCAACCCATTCTCACGCATTTGGCGTATACCTAATAATGTGCATGTATCGCGTTGCCAGACTACCCCCACAGTTGTTACAATAATTACACGACGTTCACACTATAGATTCATGAGTGCATGGGGGAAAAGCCTGAAAGACCAAGCTGCAAACATATGCCGACCTCAAGCAGGTGCAAAAACCTCATATAATTTCACAAAATATGGTTATAAAACAAAGCATACATATATCAAACATAATTCACAACATGAAAAGTAAAATTCGTAGTAGCATAAAAAAAAGTAATCTTCCTTGGGTCAGATCAATTTATCGGCTTATTTTCGGATAAATATCATTAAAAAAAACATGTTGAGATCAATATTAGATTTATTTAATTTTATTTTGATCCGTTAAATATAGCAATAAACTATTTAATATCTGATAAAAAATATTTACTCTAGTTCGTGTCGTGTGTCTTAACTAATTATGTTTTTAAGACCAACTTCTGGAAATATTGATAGATTCGCATATAGCAGTGCTTTGAGGGCACCTAATATTAAAAGTTATCTATGCAATATAAACAATTGCGCCATAACTGATTTTAACACTCTTATCTAATGTTTATTTCCAGAAGCAGCTTTCACATATGAGTTTTCATACACTCCAAATGGCTGTTTAAAACACATTATTTGTTTCGTTTTCGTTTCGTTGGGATATTTATCGGTGAGTTTCAGCATGTAGGTTGCATTCTATGGTATATTCAAAAATAAAGTGAATTCATCCCTTTTATTTTTAAACAAATTGTCTCCTAAGCCAAACATCATAAAAATACAACTTAGGCAAACTGATATTAAAGGTGAACAAATGTAGGTAACCTGAAAGATAAAACAGTTATTTGTAACATTGTTCCATGTACATTATAATTCTGTGTAATATTACATTGCAGCTAGTCCCACACTTCTGTCTCAGTTATTTAGTAGCTTAAGATAATTGCTAGACTTCTTCTTTTTCGGATATTCCCATCCATGATCATCCTCATCATCGTGATGCTTCACTGGTTTAACAGGAATTCCAACATGGACCGTCTTCACTACAGTTTTAGTATGCAGATGCGTGTGATGCTTTACTGGAACGTGAATGCGAATTCTACAAAAAGAAACATGGACAAAATGTTTAGTAAGTTGACGATCTGACGCTTTGTTTGTTTGCTGCGTTGTTGTTTCGGGCTAGTGGTAATAATTCGTGCACAGAAAAATGTAGAGTGGTATTTCGGCTACAAACACCCTTGGTTTCCTTTTTCCGGACAATGCTGCGCTTTGTAAAAGAACTTGCGGGTAACCAGTTAACGATGGATACAGCCTACAAAAATGCAGCGGAGAGGATGGTTTATATAAAATACAACTCTGGGGAGGGCATGAGAGAAGCCCTTGCGCTCAATGAAAAGAAGCTGCCGTTCCATTATTCTAATGGAAAAAAGTGGATGTTTACATGTCGGTATCCGGTAGTAACATTCAATATGTACGAGTGTTTGATCTACCGCCGGAGGTATCCGATCCGATCTGTTGCTTGTGCTTATCAAGGACGGAAAAATCAAACGCTGTGTTCGAGAGAAGTATCCCCCAGAATATCAGCTTGATTTATTTACTGGTGTCCGTGGAATCTACATGGATGTAGAAAATGAAATCCTATCGGTGTTGTACTTCTTCCAAACAGAAGAAGGTGCTGGGCAAAAATCAACACATTTGCTGCCGTTCTCGCAGGAACGACTACTTCGGACAAGCAGACAGTAGAACTCGAAATAGAGATGCTAGAAGAAGAAGAAGAAGAAGAAAAAGAAGCAGAAGAAGAAAATGATGCAGTTGTAGCTCCGACCCTGGACTGGATAACGGAGGGCAGCAGAATAATCAGCAGAAACAGATGGTTCTAGAATATCAGCAACGACACAAGGAAACAGTTGGAAATTGGACAGAGCTCGTGAAAATACACAATACACTGATCAAAGAACAACAAAAACTACAGAAGCACGCCAGAGAAAATTAACCACCGAGAAAAACTTTACGCCCCAACTCTCCACGGTCCGGCCTTGAATCCGAATAACTTTTAATTCTAATGAATTGTAAACTTATTCGCTACACTATTGGCTCCGTAGAGTTGATTTCGACAGTTGAGCCTTACAAATAAATAAAATTAATAAAAAAAAAGTTTAGTAAATCTGAAATAATATGGTAAGGAAATTCAAATTTCAAAGTCTCCATGGGGCTACTGGTATTATTTTTTCAAACTATAGCCGTTTCTCATTAATCTTATCAATATCAATTATTATGTTGATTATTTCGTTCATGAATAAGCAACCGTTGTAATTGGACAGAATCTTTTCATAAAACTTCATGTTTTAGCGTTCATTGATCGCTGACCTGGGTTTCTATTGTAGAATCATAGCTATTGATATCTAAGGTTGGCTAATGTTGGCCTATGAATGTTAAGATTAGGTCTATAGATAAAAATCTCGTGTTCTTCCATTTTTTTAAAACAATGCTTCATCTGGGTAATGCAATAGGACATTTTTGTATGCAATTGAAAACAATTAAAAAATGTATTCCTTCGAAATTTATGTATGCGCCCAATACAAGGAACACTTAGGCTGACATTAGGGACATTAACCCTGCCTGTACATTAAGCCCATCAATCAGCATGATTTTAAAATGTTGGCAATTGAACAATTTTTATCCAATACATATCATCTTTCGTTGAGAATTTATGGCGGACGACCTAGACACTAAATTCAGATCAATGAAGTCGGTTAAATTTAACCGGGTTTTCGAACAGCTGATTAAGTCGGTTAAATTTAACCGGGTTTTCGAACAGCTGATTAAGTCGGTAAAATTTCAAATTACGGTTACACATAAGAAATCAATAAAATCGACAAATTTTATTTTTTATCAATAAATGGAGTTAACTCAAGAAAGCCTACTGTGTTTTTTTTTTATTAAGTTCATTTATTTGTAAGGCTAAATCGGCATAGCTTTACGGAGCCGATGATTCAATGTTCTTTGTTTCTAACAAAATTCACTTAATTCTATGCCTAGTAGGAGTTGGGCCGAATACTCGCGGCTTACTCGAGGTTATAGGGGTACATTGTCAAAGGATAGGAAAAGGGGAGGAGCTTGGGAGCAGGGTTTTGTTGTCTCATCAGAGCGTTGTCGCCAGTATAAGTACCCCAAATACATCGTTTAGTTCGTCTAATTTTACATTGCAAATACTATGCAAAATTAGACGAGTAGTAATACATTGTATTCGGGGTACTCGTATACAACGTATATTCGTTATAAGTCAGGTAAGACAGTAGTTGGAGATTCTAAGAGTGGTCATTTTATATTAAAGATGAGGAGATGAAAGTATAGAGTTGATATTTCCATTAGAGTACGGTAGTGTGAAAATTGTATAAAGGGTGTTTTCGTTAAAAATGACTCACACTCACCAAAATTATATCGATTATCGGATTTTCTTGAAATTTTCAGGGAATGAAAGACTTCTAATGAGTTATGATTAACAAAATTTTTTTTTATTAAATTTCGTCTCCCATTCCGAATCACAGCTTCTTTTTCACTCCACCCATAAAATTTTGTACAACCGATTTTGTTGTTGTTTTTACCCAATTTTTTTTTCAACTCCAGCTCTCTTTTAATAGTTTTGTGATGTTTGTAAAGTTTTGTCTTCATAATAGCCCAGAATTTTTCAATTGGACGAAGTTCAGGTGAATTGGGTGGGTTCATATCTTTTGGCACAAAATTGACGCCGTTGGCTCGGTACCACTGCAACACGTTTCGAGCATAGTGGCAGGCTAAAAGAGAGTTGATCCTTTGTGCTTCCTTATGAATGTCAAGAGACGCTTCTTAAGGCACTTTTCCGTGTAAATTGCACTGTTGATTGTTCCGGAAGTGATGAAGAGAGTGCTTATTTCACCACATCCGCAAATCGCCTGCCAGATCACGAACTTCTTTGCAAATATCGATAATTTCTTCTTTCGAACACCCTCAAGAACATCAAACATAGACTTGTGAACAAAATATTCTTGCCCAGAAAGTTGACGGAAGTCGGCCTTGACGTAAGTTTCGTCATCTATCACGATGCAACATGATTTGATGAGCAACTTCGTGTAAAGCTTCCGGGCGCGGGTTTTCGCAGTGATGTTTTGCTTTTCATTCCGGTTTGGGGCTTTTTGCACCTTGTACACATGTAACTCAGCACGCTTCATGGTTTTCTGCACAAAACCGACTGACACCTTATTGGACTATTTAGCGACATCTCGAATTGACATGTTTGGACGGTTCTTGAACTGTTGCACCACTTTCCTGGCCATTTTACTGTCCGTTGGACTACTTTTACGATCACTCCCTTCCTTCCTTCGGGCACTCAGATGCTCCTTGAAGGTTGTTTTAACTCGAGGCACAGTTGTATTTGCAATTCCAAACTTTTTAGCGATCCATCGGTGGGACGCTTCTGGATTTTGATTGTAATTGTACAACATTTTTTCACGGACAATTTCTTGTTTCGACGGCATGACTGGAACTACTTTATGAATAACTATGAACTTGACAGATGTAAACAATACACTGTGAATAAGATTTACTCATATTTTCAGGTTTTTTTACTGATACGTTTCAAAAGTTACAGAAGATTTTCGGTGTGCCATTTTTATCAAATACACCCTTTAAAGAGAGTAAGAAGCGAGCAAATGACACTTTTAAGGAAAGTACGACTCGGGTTGATCATCTCCTTTACCAAGCCTGTACAAGTTCGATATACATTTTATAATTTTTGAATTGTTCACTGATTTCTAAACTTTGCCAAACAGTTCCGTAGATCAAAATTAACGAACATTGAAGGGCTTAATTAGTGTGTACACTTTTGTGATTGGGTTGTGACTATAACAGTTATTTCACTTTTTACTAGCAAAATTCTTAAGTACGATTTGTAAAAATAGCATTAGAACCCATTTAAGGTTGATTTAACATGTTTAAATTCTTAACAGCCAAACGATTGGAAATGTATCTACCAATGAACACTTTATTAATTATCAATAAGTCACTATTGAAAATTACACAAATGTCCAACTGTTGCATGGCTGATCAAAATTATCACCGATTTCCTGCAAAATCTCTTTCCCTAACACACATTTTAAAATTGAATTCCATCCAGTCTCACTGAACGGTGCTTATTCAATCACCATGTGTGGAGGTGTCCGGTCGGTCGTCAAAAGCAGCAGCAGCAGCAGTGCCTTCAACACGTGGCGTTGAACATTGTACACAACGAAAGGCTGCCCGCAAGCAGCGAGCTGCAGCCCACATTAGTGTCCATTCACCGAAGAAAAAGGAAAAGTCTAACCGCTACTGATCGGTATCCATCTTCATGAGTCGCTGTGGGCCATCTATGCCAAGCGCGTCATTCTCGTTCCAAGCAACATACAGCTCACCAGCCTCATCCGTGTTCAACACCTTCTTATTACTCAACCTTCTTGACTAAACGGGTGATGAATAAAAAATGAGAATGATTTCAGTGCCGTCCAGCGCTCTTGTGAGAGCACCGCGACTAAGTTGCGTTGTACGGCTGACCAGGGCCCCTTCTCCAATATTCATTGACGTTTTTTTGAAAATACTGAATTCGTTGAAAAAAAATGTTTTTTTTACTAGCTACACACAAAATCACGGCCTCCCTGTTCGGTAATTTTTACTGGGTTTTTGAACAGCTGAAAAAGTCAGTAAACTTAAAAAAATTGTAAAAAATTGTATAAAAGTGATTTTTTCCTGAAATTTATACAGACTGTGTTCTTTTTACATTTATTTGATGATTAAAATAAAATATGTTAAAATTGTTCGTTGCATTACGTGTGACCGTTATTTTCAGTTTACTGACTTTTTCAGCTGTTTGAAAACCCAGTAAAAAATTACTGACCCCAGTAAAATAATCTCTGTGTGTATATGACTGGAAAAATTATCATTTTTTATTGAACACCCGTTACCATATCATGAAGAGTATTTTTTTGACATTTGTCTGATATGCTTCTATTGTTGCACGCCGACACCAAATGACATATTGCTCTCCATCTTATCAGCCTTTGGAGCTGGCATCATGCGGTTACCTCAGGGTTTCCAAATAGTGTTCTGAGGCGGAAAATAATTGTTGAAACATTATCTGGTTGAAGAAGTAGGCTTTTCACTGCAGAAAGCACTCGACTGTACAGACTCCTTTCCAATCTATCTAGAAGTTCATCGTTCCCGAAGGCGCACATTCTAGTAGTTCGCTTATAGGCTTTTCTTTTTTATTTCTTTATTTTTTTTCTATAGTGTGGTGTCTTTGTCTTCTGCTTCACTCGCGCTCGCCTTCAGTATCGCTTGTTCCAGTTCTAACTGCTCTACCAACTGCTTCCGTTCTAATAGCTGCTTGGCCTCCAATGCTTTCAACTGGTGTTCTCGTAGCTTCGCCGACCGCTTTGAATACTTTGACGACTGATTTTTGTTGTCCACATTTGATTTAACCTCAGTTGTCTGTGGCACCTTCACAGGTTTCTTCACAGTACCGGTATATCCAGGTGCTTTGGAGTGCACCGGCTTCACTGGTTGTTGCGAGAATTGATGATCAGTTTGTTGATGCATTTGCTGTACCTGATGTTTATGTTGACTTCTTTCGGCTGTTAGAATCCGTTGCATCGTATTGAACTGCTCTACGAGATCACAGTTCATCTTGAAAACATCATCATGGGTTGGTGACTTTACGGGTGTGGAGTGAATAACCTGCTGACGATGTTGATTATCTTGTGGTTGCTGCAATTGTCGCTGTTGCTGCTGCTGCAATTATTCACTTATAAAATAAATCACATAACCAGTGGAAAATATCCATGTGAATTTCACATAACTTTCATGTGATCCCATAATTGGAAATTGCACCACTAAATCACATGAGCGTTATGTGTCAAATGAAATCTATATGATTTCTCATATAGAATTTCTAATGCTATGTGATATTCAGGTAAAAATCATCGTTTTTGTTTTTGGAAAAATACTATGTGCGTTCCTAATAGAAACTAAGTGAAAACTTTTTTCAGTGTTGCTGCTGCTGTTGCAATACTGGCTGCTCCACTTGTTCCTGTGAGTCGTCACGATTTTCACCACCACAGTTCTTACAACTCCAATCCACCTGTTCGATACCATAAGTTACGTTCACGCACTCGTAGTGGTACCACACGTCACTGTCACACTGTATCATACGAGTGTTTTCCAACTTGTGACATTATCCATAGCCAGTATCCGCCCACAGTTGGTTATCATCATTCGAACCTTTTTGTCCTCCGACTGCTCCCCGACTCGATGACATTGTTCCGGACACCTTAAACGGAAATTATAATTTGTTACCGTTACTGGTAACAAGTCAGTCAGTTTTTCTTGATATTCAACAGTCCATGAAGTGATTTGGTCGAAAGAGTCATGATTTCCCTAAAGAGTAACATCAAAAAATTTTTTTCATAATCATCCGCTTAGTTATTGTAGGTTAGCTTACGTTAAGTGTTTACTTCAAATCCGTTAGAGCTATCCGGTATTTGTCGAATCGTAACAATTTCTGTTTAATTAGTTTTTTTTTTAATTTAGTGGTTACATTATTTCAATTGTGTATTACCTGTAGCAAGGTTGCACATACTCATTTCAGCTAAAACAATTTTTTTTTAATTATGAAATAATTAGATGCTATGATCATATTTTGAATAGGCAAGATACCAGAAGAGGTTGCAAAGAATGTGTTTGACATATTAAACCTGTTTATTTCCATAGAGTGGTCCTATGAAAACCACTTTTTGCCAATAACTTTTTTATTTCAAATTTATCATGAAAGTCATCTTCTAGAGACTTTTTAAGCTCTTTAAGATGCACGTTTCATATTAATAATTGTGGTCTGTATCTCTTCTAATAAAAAATATATACCCAATTATAGTAAAAAATATGAATAAATTGAAATTGAGTTTATACGAGTTTAAAAAATAACATACCTCCAATTTTTTCATAACATTGAGAATAAGAATAACATAAAATTGAGAATAACATAAGCCCCAACCAGAGATATTAACATTTGAAAAGGGCATATTTTAGGTAGAAAAACATCAATAACTCTTGATCGGCAAAAGATATTGACAAGTTTTATGCGGCAATTTGCGCCTTCTAAGGATCTAAAAGTTATTTTAAGACACCTTTGCTGAGAAATTTGAAACAAGAAAACTAGAGCAAAACAACTGATTTTTTAGAGACACCATACCTCAATTCAAGAAAATAGCTCTAAATCGGTCAATTGAAGAGGTAAAAAAAAGTTTTTTAACCAATTTGCTTGAAATTAGCTCAGCTAAAACTTTGCCCAAGCATGTATACCTTAATTTATTCAAGCAAAAAAGTTAGATTTTTGATTTTAATGATCATAAGAACCACCCTGGAATTCATTGTCATAAAAATAAGGGCCTAACTATAAGGAAAAACTTTGTAGAAGAAACTTTTAGTCTAAAGTTTCAATTTCAGGCTCAAAACATATCCTTCCACCTAAATCTGCATTCTGGACCACTGTGAAATGTGAGGTACTCGCCAAAATTAAAATTGTTCAGGTGAAGTTTTTTTTTTAATTCATATAACATTAGAGGGTTCTGTTTTTCGGTTTTTAAAAATCCCGGGATTCGATATTTTATTTATTGAATTCCCGGGATACCGATATCCCGAGAAAAATTTCAGGAGGCTTAAAACTTACTAATTTGCCGAAAAATAATGCCTTTATGCAATATCGAAGCCTGAGAAAAAGTATTCTGACAAAAACATTGTACATATTTCAGTCTTAGTAGTCAGTTTTCTTAAAATGAGATTTTTAAAAGCAAAATTAAATTTTTCGTTTATCGGAGAGAGATTATATAAATTTTCAAGGAATCCGATAAAATAAACAATCTTACTATCCGTTAACGTTGGTTTCATACCAGTTTACACGATTTTCAAAACGAGTGTCAAGCCTCCAATCATCTAACAGAGAGAAGGCTCTGTTTTAATGATCCATCTTTCGTTTACATCACACTTAATCACGTTTGGTATATCTGTTTGGTAAACCGTAAATCACAAAAACTACCGAACATTCAGCTATTCTCAATACAACTACTGATGTTCAGTAGCAATGATTCAATTGATTCAATGATGATAGTTTTTGTTGTTATTGTGAACTGTTCCATCGTTCCAGCCAATCAATCCATTGTAAAATATCAGGTAACTTGCCCGGCTCATGATGAGTTTGGGAGAAGTACTCGTATCCAACAACAATGCTCTATCCTACTCATCAATCATGATTGAATGCTGTTTTATTAAACAGATAAGGCCCAGAAAATGTCAAAAGGTAAATTATTTACACTTAGGACCGTATGGTTAAACCTGGGTTATATTTAAAAGTTTAGTGAAGAAAACAGTCTTTGGGTTTCAAGATTCAAAACCCTGCTCATTTTTGAGTCATGCACTATTTCATATCTTTCCTCGAAATGTTAATGATTGATTGTTCACACTAACGAATTCTGATTGCAATCAAATCTTACATGAGAATACGATTTCCTCCACGATCACTGAAACCAAAATTCGAAAATGAAGGTGCACAAAGTACTATTTGGAAACTGTGCAGTTTCAGCTGTCGAGAACTGCAGGATTTGTGGTGAATAAATTAATTTGAATTGTGAAAAAACTAAATTCTTGTAATCTGGAAGCAGTTTTGCAAAGTATTGGCTGATGATTACTGGCAAAAACAAGTCCGAACAAGCAGCGGGAGACTGCCTAGGAACATCCTTTGTGGGATTGGAAAGTTGGTCCTGTCGAATTCGTATAAAAAAACACAGAATCCGAAAGCAGCTCCGTCGAAGCAAGTTAATGTTGCTTTAAGCAATTTACGCTAACACCCGCAGGAGTGCCAACCGGTACATTAGGATCAACACTTGTAAGATCCTAATTACAGCATACTGGTCAAGGCATGGCATAATGGACACGACACTGTAAGATGTGCTATTCTACTTCCTTAGTTAAGAAGGGTGACACCTTATTGAAATGGTGAGTGGGCTAATGGTGCAGCTGCCCCCGTCCTTGTAAAACCTCTGCAGGCCTCCGTAGGCTCAGATGTAAAATTTATGACTTACGCTGATCTGGATCTGAACACGGTCCCCATGAAGGATGTATCCCTGTTTGCATAGATGACCATGGGATCACAATAGGCAACAACCTACAATAAGTTGAGATGACGGCCCGGAGTGGTGACCCAACAGGATTGAGAGCAACGGAGATAAAAACAATACGAAAAAAATACACATTAACGACGGTGGCAAATCGCCAAACAGTGTAAACGAAACGTGTTCGCAAAAAGTGGAAAGTTGCAATCATCAGTGTCGAATCAGGTGGCCTTAGTGAGTTGCAGTATTAGCAAGCCCCAAGGTTAAGAAGAACAGCAAGGACTCCAAGGAGAACTATACCAGATGTTCACACCGAAATACAGCATTAGCTCACTCGAAGAAGAACTGCAGCTTGGGAAGACCAACATTACAGAGGTCAGGAAGAGGATCAACTAACTTTATGACTTCGTCATCCGTAAACTGAATACGCTGAGAACGAAAGCCGAAAATGCTGAAAAAGCACTGATGGAGGCTAAGAAGAAAGCAGTGCTGATAGAAGCACAGGTGACGCCAAAGGGACCCCGAAATCCACGCTCAGTGAAGAGAAGAAGAAAAATGCCAGGAGAAGAGCTTAATGAAAGTGAATAGTGATTTAGTGAAAGTGAAAGTGATACAATAGTAGTAGAGTTAAAAGAAACAAAAAACAACGTAATAAGGTACTCATCCAACGGTTTCGGTTATAAATTTAACCTTTCTCAAGGATTAGAGGCAAGTTTTATTGTATTTGTGATGTAGTGCCCTACATGTTGTTCTTCAACTAATCATGGCGCCCACTTCAGTGCAAACTGTATCGATTTCTGGGTGCGCCCTGTATATTCGATCCGAGACTTTTACCTTTGTAATAAAGCTCTGTTTTGTCGTTTTATAGGAAAAAATTGATCGATTAGTTTGAGCGCGGGCGACACCTGTTACATTTACAATTAAACTTGCCTCTAATCTTTGAGAAAGGTTAAATATATAACTGAAACCTGTAGAAACAAAACCATTTTAGCTGATATTTAGACAGCCAGAGCCGAAACACTGTTGTAGAGCTTAGATATAATTTTGGGCCTACTAAGCACAACCCACCATGTGCATCTATTTTTCACGTTGAATTTTTTTTTAAATGGAATGTTTTCACTGCAGATGCCTTCTTAATTTATTTGTCTTTCGGTACGAATCGTAATATTTGATAAAGAACAACAAATTGTTGAAATATACTTAAAATATAACACTGCTTCTTCTTCTCGGCCTTACACTTTGAAACGTCGTTGAAACGCCATTCGAATGAAGATAAAATTTGATTCTGTCGGAACATTTCTTTTGTTATTGAGAATAATGGGTGCAAACCAGCTGCTATCCATCTCTCGAACCGATCAGTCGCTTTATCACCAGACACTATATTCGAGATTCTTTTGTGCGGCGTGCGAGCGTGTGCTTTTCATTTTTCTATGAAAATGTTACGAGAAAACTGTGTCGTATTAGACACATCGATCCTTCCCAAGCGACCGTGTATTTCGGTTATAAAAACAATCTTGGACAATGAGCTGCAGCTCGATATGTCGCTTGTGACAAGTATCCAGCCTCACAACGTAAAGAACGTTGTGTACCTGGGTATGCGAGACAAGGACGCGGCCGACAACATTGCTTCAGCCCATCATTTGAAGCATTGTATTGAAAGTGAGGGAAATGGATGCTTTGTACCTAGCGCAGCAAAATGAACGAGACAAAAATATTTGAATTGTTTTTTTATGATACTTGGCTCCGTTGAGTCTTTTTAGACATATGAGCCTTACAAATAAACAGATTGAAAAAAAAAAATGGGTGCAAACATTCACATCACGTGTTCCATTAACCTTGGTCTGTAGCTTTTGAACTAAAGTATTGTACCAAACGCATAATTGACTTTCTTCTTTCCTTTATTTATCGTCGGTCTCTGTTCCGCAATCTAGTGCCAACCACCGACGGACATCGTTTGCCATCCATGACGGCAATCGAATGTGCAGGAAGGCAGCTTCCACACCTGCGTAGGATATCGCACCCATTCATGAACACACATGGACCAGGACCAACGACTTTACTTACCTTCCGAAGGAAGACGTGACCAGAAATTTTTATGCCTCAGAAAAATCCCACTGACCTCGGCCGGGATTGAACCCAGACCCATTGGGATGAGAAAGCAGTCACGCTTACCACTACACCACCGGCGCCGACTTTATAATTTACTTGTTAACACCGAAATCATGGATTTATTTGATTTTTCTGCTCGATAGGTCTAAAATGGGCGTAGGAGAAAGCAGTATCTCGATGAACATTTCAAATGGTCCTATCTGCTTTGATCGATTCTCTTCATCGACTTTCTCTTTCATCAATAACTCAGCTGCAAAACCTTTCCCTGTTGTATTTGACGTTTTGGACGCTAGATAAGAACCTCCTTTATCAAACTATGTGGTAGAATTAACGCGAAATCTGTTTGCATAGCAGTGGTTATGAAAAGAGAAAGTCGATTAAGAGAATCGATCAAAGCAGATAGGACCATTTGAAATGTTCATCGAGAGTTCTTTTTCCTACTCATATACATTCTGGAAAAACTTGCTTGCACGCTGCAGTTCATTGCAAGAACTGCCATTACATTTTTGTATGAAACATATGCAGAGGTTGTCATGAATCCAAGCTTACATTGGATGCAAGATAAATTTGTTTTGCGTGTATATGTATGGAGACTTGAAGATAGAATGAGTAAGCAACGGATGAATGAGTAGAAATTCTGTTGGTGTTTGAATGCAGATGGACGAGGGGCGATAGTTTTGGGTTCGCTCGCTAGAATGGGCGTGACACGGGCTGCGGGCGGTGTTTACTAGTAATGTACACCAAATGTTCATTAATATTGTTTGTTCATGATTGGTAAACGTTGCCCGCATGATTGGTAAATGAGCCTCTTTTTTACGAGTGAGTGAACTCGGATCCATCGTCTTATTTTCTTATTTTCTTATTTTATTATCCATCGTATTTGGGTTTGAGCAGGCTTGGCGTGCAAGAGGCGGGATTAGTGTTGGTGATAGAGAGACAGCAATTATTGTTTTCTCTTTCATTCTAATGTAATAACTGCACACCCGCCTATCATTTTTTTTTATCCTGACGAGTTGGTAAGTGAAGTTATATTAAGTAAACAACTAATGATGGAAACGTGAAACACTTGTATAAAATGTGATAGAAGATGAAACAAAAGTTTTTGTACCATTATTCCTGGCTATATTGAACGGTGATAAAACTCTCCGTGCTTAAACCATGGCAGCAGTAAAGAGACTGAATTGGGTGAAGAGGCGACACCTTATCCATTTGACAGGTCTTCTGCTCAATTGGAACAAACTTTCCCTATGACTTTGACAGATAATCGATTGTTCCAATTTTGATGTGTCGTCTCTTTATAAATGCAGGCTCTTTAGGCAGCAGCAGAGTATTTGAACCTTATTTTCAGTGCTACCAGTTCTGTTATTTCTCCCGAGCTTTAGATTATTAATTAATTGGACAACTGCTTTTATGATACAAGGTGTTCATTTGAAATCATCAGTAGGAGAGATGAACGGAGACAATGTTTTGAGCCAAATGAACTGTCAAAATCTGAGTCAAACAAGAATTCCCTTTAGAAATTTTCAGATGATTTTTTAATTCTTACTAGATCAAACGTGAGTATTGTAATCGAATAAAAGTACAAGCACCAAGAATAGGTCAAAATATAGCAATACACTAAATTATTATATTGCACAAACATCCAATGGAAATGAAAAGTATTATGAAACGCTACCTTCTGGCAAGTGTTGCAAGATAATTGACATACGAATCCTGCATCCAATTGTATTTTTTGTTCGACCTCTGAGTATTTATAGTTTTTATTATATGCACTGATTGAATTTCCTACTAAGTGGTGTAGTGGTAAGCGTGATCACCTCTCATCCCAGCAGGCCTGGGTTCAATCCCAGTCGACGCCGCCTGGATGTTCTGAGGCATAACATCTCTGATAACACCTTCCTTCGGATGTAAAGCCGTTGGTCCCCGGTTCATGAGTTGATGGGTCGATAGGTAGGGTTCAGGTGTGGGATGCGCAGTAAAGCCGAAGATGAAACACGTGTGTGCATGGGATTTTTGTTGTTATGCTTTCCTCGGTTCCGTGTATCAAAGCAGGCAAGCAAAATAACATTATCCTTCTACAACTCCGATCGAGCTGTGTTGCAGAGAGAGTTTGTCGTGAAATCGCCATGTAAACTAATTGTTGATTGGTTTAGAAGCCACTGACATTTTGACATGATTTACAGAATGCTTCCTGGGCAACACTGCATGGTGCATTACACATATATTACGACATAGTTTGCATTTAAATTTATTCGCGCTATGTTTACCGACCCTTGCATTATACTTACTTTGCGGAGTCGGGCATTGCAACAGGTTTACTGAAGGTAGTTACCAATAACATTTCCAGCATAATCAGCGTC
Organism: Ochlerotatus camptorhynchus; assembly: GCF_037179485.1. NCBI lineage: Eukaryota > Metazoa > Arthropoda > Insecta > Diptera > Culicidae > Ochlerotatus > Ochlerotatus camptorhynchus. The sequence goes on along the minus strand of NW_027040973.1, from coordinate 10,140 downwards.
AAGAACATCTGTAAATATTTAAAAAAAAAAATCAATAAATAAATAAATAAAAAAATCCATACTAAGGGAAAAAATTGTAGAAAAAAATGTATCGAAATAAATAGCCATCGCACCACCAGCACACGTACAGTATCGGACATAAAAATGCACCAAAGCCGTTTCCACATACAAACTAGTTAACTTCGCGTTGCTGTATCATTTTCGTTTTCAACTGATTAAGTTAAAACTTTATGTGAAAAGCATATAATAATGTAAATTTTTACATGTGGCTGAAATACATGGAGTGAAATCGTACCTCAAGATCCAACAAAGGGTGACTAAATTTGTATTATTCTTCTTTTTGAAATATATACATAATTCCCATACATTCACAGATTATTAATACGAAAATTTAAAACATGAATTTCATGATTTTAGAACGAATATTTCCAGGGTAAAACTCATTCACTGTATTAACTTACTTGTGTTCTTCGAAGCATAGCACAATTACACGCAATCGAATAGACGAAACTTAAAACCAACTTAAAACTCAGTAGAATGCATCATGGAGACCTCTTCGCAGTCCTGATTCTTGCTGTTATCGCTCATCGGAGTCGTTCTTGTCCTGTTGTCGTATCTGCTGAAGAGGTTCTCCAACCTACTCTCCCAGACAAGTACCAGCAATTTAGTGAACTTATTCTTCCTGATCGATCCTCCGCTTCTAGTCAACATTGCTCTATAAGCGTCTCCAGTAGACAGCCACCAACGATCATCGTTTCAACTGGCCCAGGATGCACGTTACAAAGCAGTATGGAAGTCTTGGACCCACCTAGCACAGCTGCACCCACTGGTTCCAGTCAGTTCGCTAGTTCCCGCCATCTTAGTCATCCCGGCCCTGAGTCTAGTGCTGCGGACAGGGCTTTTCAAGCTGCCATCCATGGCAAGTATCCTTCATCCTTTGACGTTGCTCGGCCTGATGCCGCCTCCATTTCCAGATCGCCGTCTGCTGTTCCACGTGACCTGTATCTCAAGTCCTACTGTACTACCAGAACGTTGGTGGTATTAATAATTCCCTCGCTGAGTACCAACTAGCATGAAGTGCTACGACATTTATGCTTTCATGGAAACATGACTTTGTCAAAGCAGTTGTTCGACGACTCATATTCTGTTTACCGGCATGACCTATCAACCTTCAACAGCAATAAGAGCTCCCGTGGTGGGGTTCTTTTGGCTGTTCGCTCTAGCTTCATATCTCGGTTGCTAAAACCGCCTGAAAATTCAACGGTTGAGCATCTAATCTCTCTAATAAAGTTACAAAAAAAAAAAAAAAAAAAAAAATGAGCATCTGTGGGAGTCGATTTCTACTCAGAATGGCACACTCTTTATCTGCGTGATATATGTTCCTCCCAATCGCGTTAACGACTGCAGCCTTATCGAGAAGCACGCACTTTCTCTGGATTGGATTGTCTCTCAGATAGGAGTCAGATACAGCATCGTCATCCTAGGCGATTTCAATCTCAGTACCATATTGTGGCTAAGCGACTCTTATGGTTTTCGCTGTCCCATTCGTTCAGATCAGCATCTCTCTCGTTGCTAGACGCGTATTCTACGCAGAGCTTGGGCAAGTAAATGGCTTTCCGAATGCAAAAAAACCGTTTGCTCGATCTGTGCTTTGTCAACGAAGAATTGGGACAAAGTTGTTCTGTCATTCATGCTCCGGCACCGCTCGCCAAAACTGCAGACATCATTCTCCTCTACTGTTGACACTTGGGATCAAACCTGAGAATCGCTTTCTGGATTGCGCCGAAAATGTCTACAACGACTTTTTCAAAGCAGACTTTGAGTCCTAAAACGCTACTTAAAAACATCAAGCGACGCCGTTAACCACGGTCTTCAACCTGTCATTGACCTCTGGTGTTTTTCCTGAGTGCTGGAAGGATTTTTTGTTTTCCCTAAAAGGAGGTGCAAACGGAAAGTTGATAATTACCGCGGTATAGCTGCACTAAGGAAGATGGGAAGAGCGCGTAGGCCCGTCACCCCCTCACTTTTACTAGATATCAGTTTTAGTGTAACTAAATAAACACAGGTCATCTTCCTATTAATTTGTTTGAACATCTCAAGACACATTCTAACTCGGAAAACGCCTAAATGTATGTATCACCTAATTAATCATCGCTGATCAACCAATGATTTTTTGTAATTTTCGATAACTTCTAGCGATTGGATCTGCTTAAAACGTTTCAGAAATTAAGTTTAATTATTACTTTAACTAACTCTTTGGTTATTTTGGTGCTACAAGAATTGTTGACATGCTTAGTAATGTTTCGAAAATGACCAATTTCCCATACATTTTTGTATGGCGTCCTTATATTTATTTCCGAAGGAGAAAATCACATTTCCATTTATTTCCCCTGCGTACATGATGCAATTGGTTATTTCTATGGGTGATATTGTAGCATGATAATGTGGCTTCCAAAAATACATGGTTTCATGGTTTAGAATTCCTCTGATTCTTATATTTGGTAGGCGCCATGCTTTTTTATGTGTCTTTATATTTATTTCCGGGAGTGTACACATAATCCAACTCTGTAATTTGTTAATATAATCCCAAAATACACACAATTGTTAATGCTTTATCAAAGAAAACAGCCAGGGGCGACCCCGGCGTAGTTGTTAACATCCATACCGCTCACGCTAAATTCACGAGTTCAAATCTCACCCCGGACAAGTCACAAATGACCCAAGAGTGTTAAAGTGACTATAATAAAAAAAAAAGAAAACAGCCAATTGATTTGTTATGTTAAAAAAAATGGGAGTACATATGAGAATTTTCTGAGAATAATGATCAATAGAAATCACCGAAAATAACCAAATTAAATTTTATCGAAAGGTCATGTATCCGATGCAAACATTTCATCGAATTTCAATTATGTTTTTTATATAACGGAAAATATAAAAAAAAAAAAACAACATAGGTGATTTAGAGGCAATAGGCAATTGTGTTTATGTTTTGACAAGTAGAAGATATGATATATGATCGATTTTGTAAATCATATATCATATATTCGACTTTTCAAAACATAAACAAAATATTGAAAACATACAAAAACATCTACAGATGGAATGACGGATACAACTATGCTGCTGCAGAACAGATCGCATCGGGGGGATTTGTTGCTGCCGCTATAAATTTTCAAATGTGGCAGAGCCCGACGCCGATGGTGTGATCGAACACCACCAATGCATTGCAATGTCCACAAAAAAGAGACAGCTTATAACACTATAGAAATTTTTATTTTGTTTTTACATGCTCATTTGCGTTAAAAATGGCATCAAAAGAAGAAGCACTTCGTGAGCGCATTGTACAGTTCTTCAAAACACAAGAAAATCGTGGGAAAAGATTACTGTGCATCATTTCAAATCAGAGAATGTATCAATTTCTACTGTTTATTGTATTCTGGTAACAGTTTGGAAGAGAGGTAGTGGAAAACCAGCCAAAATAATGAACAAAAAAGGACTTCGATCGCTACACAATACGTTCTACAACAAAGATTCGATATGCCATCGGGACGCCGCAAAAAAGTTCAAGTGCACGCAACCTCACATCTGTAAAACGTTGAAAAGGATAGGAATAGTTTGTCGACAGAAATCAAAAACTACAGAATACACCGATCAACAATTTTCGAACGTGAAAACCCAATGCCATTCATTCTGTCTCGCACACTGAGTCGGTCAAGTCGCATCGGTCTCGTTGTACGAAATTCGAGTTTTTCCCCACGCGAGGGTTTTTCTCACCAAAGTTAGTTGGCATAGTGTTAAGACAACTAGTGCGCGAGTGAGGGAGCCGTTAATGATATGCCAAGTGCTTTCATTACGGTCCAGCTTTAACCCAGCATCATCGCAACATCATCAGCAAAATTATCACCACTATCGGTACATCACCCCATCGATAGGAACAACGAAAGAGTGTCATATTGCCTACCGAGTCGACCGAGGCACACCAGCATCGAGGTTATTGACTCTGCAGCTGTTGGATAAAACAATTATATCTCTCCAGTCTTCTGCCGTCTCAGTGCAATAGGTATAAAACGTGTCACTTGTTTTGTTCTCGACAGTATCGCATCTCCCTTGTTTCCCTGGTCCAATATTAGGCTGGTGTTTAATTAGGGTGATCAAAAAAATCAAATTTTTTTCCCCTTGATTTTTTTTTCTTTTTTTTTGTGTCACTTAGGGTGATCAAAAATTTTTTTAATAGTATATAATCATTTTTTGTATTCATTTTTTCTTTCCCATGTATTACTCTTTAGTAGAGTATATATATCGGTCATAATTTCGAAGACCCATATACTATTAAGCTATTATAAACCACATATGTAAGGCCAATTCTGGAATACTGCCACCTAGTATGGAATCCATACATTTCCATACACGAAGAACGCATAGAATCTGTCCAAAAACAATTCCTTTTATATGCTTTACGTAAATTGAATTGGACTGCATTTCCATTACCATCTTATGAAGCGCGCTGCATGCTCATCAATATACAAACACTTAAGGAGCGCCGCCAATTTGCAATGCTTTTCTTCATCAACGACATTATTTCAATGCGCATAGATTCGGCAGAAATTCTCGCACAATTAAACTTTTACACACCTTGTCGATATCTTAGAACACGGAATTTATTTTCAGAAAAATCGTACAGAACAAACTATGCAAAAAATAGCCCAATCAATCGAATGATGCGCCTATATAATTTGCATTGCGGAACTATTGACATCACTATGTCCAAGCAGCAAATAAAAACTAAGCTAAAACAGAATAGAATAAATGCATAGTATGTAAGTAAACATTGTATTAATCATTGTATGTAGTCTACACTGGCTTGACGAAATGGAAATAAATATATATATATAAATATATAATTGTGGGTTCGAATCCCACCGGTGCCCTTAGATTTTTTCGCAAATTTTCTCACATATACGTCTCTTACCGATGATATGTGCTTACCTCTCAGTATGTTCAAACTTTCCTATAAATATATATATATATATCTATGGGTAGTGCTGATTAATATTTTAACAAAATCAACCCATAACCTGGTTCTAAACACTGAGCGTCCACCGGAAGGCCTTCCGATTACCCGGATCAACCTTAATCTGGATTATTATGTATTTTTTTTTATCAAAGTAGGCCTTGATTATTCTCTGAAACTAAATGAAATGTAGTAAATTAATGATTTTAGATATATAAGCGTTTCAATGGCTCCAATTGGTCACCAGATGATCCGCCGGAAGATCCGAAACATCCGTAAAATTTAGTGCTACATAAATTCGATCAAAGTAGGCCTTGATTTTTCTCTGCAACGATGAGAAATGTTGTAAAATGTTGATTTTTTATATGTTAGCTGTTCAATGGCTCCGAGTTATCACCAGATGGTCCACTGGTAGATACGGAACATCCGTAAAATTGATTGCTGTGTAAATTTGATCAAAGTAGGCCTTGATTTTCCTCCGCAATTATATGGAATACAGTAAAATGGTGATTTCTGAAATATTAGCCGGTCATTGGCTCCAAATGGTCACCAGATGACCCACCGAAAGATCTGGAACATCCTTAAAATTGGTTGCTACGTAAATTTCATCAAAGTATGCCTTGATTTTTCATTGCTACTGTATATAATGAAGTAAAATTATGATTTTTTATATATTCGCTGGTCACTGACTCAAAGTGGCTCGCCGAAAGATCCGGAACATCCGTAAAATGTATTGCTGCGTAAATTTGATTGAGGTAGGCCTTGATTTTGCTCTGCAACTACGTGATATGTAGTAAAATGGTGATTTTTGTTATATTAGCTGTTCAATTGCTCCGAGTGGTCACGACATAACCCGTAGGAAGATCCGGAAAATCTGATAAATTTATTGCAGCGTAAATTTGATCAAAGTAGGCCTTGATTTTACTCTGCAACTATGTGGAGTGTAGTAAAATTGTGATTTTAGATACATTAGCTGTTCAATGGCTCTGAGTAGTCACCAGATGGTCCGTGAGAAGATCCGGAACATCCGTAAAATTGATTTATGTGTAAATTTTATCAAAGTTGGCCTTGCTTGTTCCCTGCTACTATATGGAATGTAGTAAAATGGTGATTTTTTTATATATTCGCTGGTCATTGGCTTCGAGTTTTCACCAGGTGGTCCAGAAAATACGGAAAATCCGTAAAATTTATTGCTGCGTAAATTTGATCAAAGTAGGCCTTGTAAAATGTAGTAAAACGATGCTATTGATGTTGAATCTTACAGTCGTTAGTTAACTGCCTCCTGTCAAAGTTCATTCATCAGTAAATATTCATCTTAGCTTTCTACTAATTGAATTCAACATTTCAAAACAGCGAAAAAAATTGTGGTAAGTATAGGGTTTAACATATCATCATACACCAATCGATCTCTTTGTCTCGTATCAACTAAAAATACACAGCTACCACATTGCTTTACACTGGAATGCATGCAATGCGATTGTATCTTCAAATAGTATTACTGCCGCACGGCCGTAGAATTCAAATCAAATTTGCATTCCGCTCACTCAAATTCGCTAAAACACAGGATATTCATAGACTGAGTAAAATTTTTCTCGGTTTTCCTCAAATGAGGATTTTTCTCGATTTTGAGGAAAATCGAGGGAACTTTTGCTCAATCTAGGAGTATACCTGAAGACTGTTTTCATTGTTATTATAATTATTACTCAGTCTATAAGTAACCTGCTTTCTAGAGAATATGAGTAAATGGAACTCAAATTTGAATTCTACAGCCGTGTGTATCTCACTTGTGAGTATATCAATAAAGCAGTACACCATAGTTTTACAAGCACCTATTTAAAATATCCTTCTGATACGGATATGAACTTAGTTTAACAGAATAATTAGTATTCCTTAAATATAATCGCTTATTGCTTTACAATGCATATTATATGGGAGTATTCGCCATTAAGCAGTGGTAGTGGTTAAGTAGCATTGTCATCACGGGCAGCATCCTTCCCGCAGCCAGAGTAATAATCCGCAGCAGTAGCGTCGAAATACACTGCTCGGGCAGAAACACCATGAAGCTCAAGTAGTGGTAAAAAAACGGTGGACGGAAAACGGCGAAAGTAAACAATAAGTTCACTATGCTTTCAAGTACTGTGGTCGTAAGAACACGAAGGTTCGAAGCAGCAGCATCAACACAATGCGAGGTACCTGCTAAACTGGTGTAGTGTGTAACCAGTATCCTGTCCAAGCAACACGGCTTGTCATAAAGAAGTTGAAAATACATTTTAATGACTTACGTAAAGAATTAATAATACTGTAATATACGTCATTAAATAAATTTATATAACCTAAAAAGCGCAAGTCGCGGAGCTTATACAACTAAATACTGGTCTTATAACATGTTTTGGAAACATCATAAAAACCGGCGGCAAAAAAAAACATCAAAAAAGAACTTGAGCATGGGATTCGATCACTGGTCCTTGGCGTGGTAGACTTACTACTTCCTAACTAGACCAACTCCGCTTGATGAGAGGTTTGTTATAAGTATCTATCATGTTCTTGCCAATGGCATGAAAATTATATTCTCGTTCAACACGCTTTCAATCCGTCATAAAGATGTTTTGTTAGCAACAAAGCGTACATCTAATTGCCAGAGTGTTATTTTAAAGTATTTTCAACTCCTTATAAGACAACCTGCACATTTTCAGTTATATTAATTTATGAGATGTAATAAACAAGTGTTTTCAACTTTCTTTATAACAAACCTTCGAATACCTCATAAGAAACTGTCAATCACTGCGTGAAGAGACAGTCCGGCTCAATGGCGCCGTCAATCTTTACGTCAATCTGGAAAGTTCAGAATCTCTTCAAGAACTTTATAAATTCAACTAAGATTGATTTTGTATACGACAAGTTTTATAGTGGTATTAAAACAGTAAGATGCACGTTTAAATAACATTTAAAGATAAAAACAAAAGAAAACTATTTTGGAAAATGTTGAATCTAGGAAGTATGAAAAAAAACATCTATAAACCTCATATATAACGTGGGATGTTTTCTGCATCACTTATAATACATTTATATAACAAGCCGTTCTAAATATTTTTCAAAAAGATGTTTTATGTGTTACTTGGGCGATTCACTGGTTCAGAAGTTATTAGTTAGTAAGTTTTTGATGTTAAGGCTCAGTTAGGTCCAGGGGGATTGCCACCGTTTATTGGAACCCTAACCGATGAGTTTAGTTTCCGTCGGCGGGCACTCTCTAAAACTCATCGAGCCGGTACTCCATACACGGAACCCTTGGAGTCTTCATTCCTTGAAGGACGACACCCAACAAACCCTCCGCGACCCTATGTAGGATAAGCCAAAGAAGCTAAGTCACACACAATAACCGTGAGCCCAGTACCCACGATTCAGGCTACGAAATATCCATCATCTTAGGTATACGTTTGATCATTTATTCCCTCCTCTTCGTATGTACTAGCGAGGCTTTTACCCTCATTTATGTATTTACCAGAATAAACGTAACCCTAGCAGCACACTTGTCGCAAACGGCAACTCCTATGTGATTTATTCCGGTTACAATCAAGTTGCCTCAACCTTTAGAGACGGAAGTCTATTGCTCGGCGCCGACTGGGATTGAACCCAGGCCTGCTGGGGTGAGAGGCAATCACGCTTACCACTACACCACCGGCGCCGCTGATGCAAATATCTTGAATATACAGAAAATGATGTCTAGTATATGTTTCTTGAGCTTCTGGAGTAAAGTGTAGATCACATTAACTAGTTGTTTTATTTGTGCTGTAAAGTAAAGTGTCATAAATAGTAGTAGATTTTTTTAAATGTCCACAGGCAAACAAATGTTTGAACACACTTTTATGAAAATAGACGAAGGCTACAAGCGATCTTCAACCAAACATACGAAGTACATTGTGATCATAGCCAAGTGTACTCCTAATAGCTACGATAAATTTACATATTTTAAGATATGTTAAGACATTTTAATTAAATTTATGTGTTGGCCCAATGTCAGCCGCCATAAGGTTTTACATTGGTCTATTTTTTAATTAATTTTAGTAGAATGAGCTTTCAATTTCAATCAACCATTTCCACGACAGTCGTAAATATATCATTGATGAATATATTCACATGCTTAAAATTGTTTTCCTTGCTAAAATGTGAACGTTGTTAGGTAGGGAACGATTTTTTTGATTTTTTGGCCCAATGTCACCTCGACTTACGGTATCACTGAAACACTTACCAAACAAAATCTTAGACTATCCCATTTAGTTTAAGGGTAGTGTCAAAATGTTCCCCAGAAATTACATTTGAATACTACCCTGAAATGAAAGGTGATAACTTAAGGCTTCGTTGGATGTGTGGCTCAGAGATACTGATTTTTTTTTTATTATCCTGAAATATTTTATTTGATGATGAAAATGTGTTTCAACCTGTTTGCCAATCGATTTAAATACATGCGATGTTTGTGTGACTTACACACCTACACACTTGCTAACGACTACGCCGGAGCTGTCCTCATACGAAGCAATTAATTTTACTGATGTTACAATGAACAGCTAATATATAAAAAATCACAATTTTACCACATTCCATATAGTTGCAGAGAAAAAGCAAGGCCTACTTTGTTCAAATTTACACAGAAATCAATTTTACGAATGTTCCAGATCTTATGACGGACCATCTGGTGACTACTCAGAGCCATTGAACAGCTAGTGTATCTATAATTACAATTTTACTTAATTTCACATAGTTGCAGAGCAAAATCAAGGCCTGCTTTGATCAAATTTACGCAGCAATAAATTTTACGGATGTGCCGGATCTTTCGGCGAGCCACTTGGAGCCAGTGACCAGCGAAAATATAAAAAAATCATAATTTTACTTCATTATATACAGTTGCAATGAAAAATTAAGGCATACTTTGATGAAATTTACGTAGCAACCAATTTTACGGATGTTCCAGATCTTTCGGTGGGTCATCTGGTGATAACTCGGAGCCATTGAACAGCTAACATATAAAAAATCAGCATTCTACTACATTTCACATTGTTGCAGAGCAAAATCAAGGCCTACTTTGATCAAATTTGCGCAGCATAAAATTTTACGGATGTTCCGGATCTTCCAGT